>NC_056747.1:323240754-323350754 GCF_019279795.1 Protopterus annectens | reverse complement strand
AAAGCTGCTTCGCTATTTTGCCTTTTCGTTGTTTTAAGTTCGACCAAGACACATTCGATAGAATGCGTCTTCGGTCATCTAATAGGAACCCCATTTTAAGGGGCCTGTTCAGTCATTCCAGGAAGGTTACTGTACCATTTTATACCTCACAGAACTGAACCATTACTGAGAACAGAGCATCCTAGAACTTTCCAGAAAGCCACCTGAAATATGCCGAAATGGTTAGTGATTCCTTACTAGAAAAAAATAGGGGTTTAGCAAACTTGAACAACTTGAAAAAGCTTCAGGAAATGTTATTATGTGCTATTTCTTATAGGTTACTTAAAGGCTATTTTTGTCTACTCTAAAAGGCAATGTATCATCTGATACTGCTTCAGAATCTATGCCTGGAATGGTTTCTGGGTAGATAACACCATACTGGGAAACCTGATATTAAAATAAATATTAGTAACAGAAAAAAGTGACCAATATATTACAGAATGCTGTTTAAGATTATAGAATAACATACCCTATAAAATCAAAACAAGTGAGTCATTAATGTCTTTCAAAAATATCTTGATATACATGAGTATCAGAAAAATAAATAAGTAAATTACAGCACACTAGCTTCCAGAAACTAGTAGTGAAACATATGAACCTATATATTAATTATGGTATGTTTTAGACATGCTTGGTTTGATCTTTAAAATATTGGGATGCCCCCATAAAGACTGAGCACACCACTTGTGAAGATCCTTGTCCAACACACAGAAAAACAAGAATGTCTTATGATTTCTGATAAGCAGAGTGTAGAAGCCAGGTAACAGAAATTCTTACATTCTAACAACTCTTGTGTTGGACTATAAGCCACGGTGGTGCAGCAGTTCGGGTTGTCGCCTCACAGCAAGAGGTTCTCGGTTTGAATCTCGGCTGGAGTGCCTTCTGTGTGGAGTCTGCATGTCCTCCCCATGGTCAAGTGACGTTTAAAGACATGCAGGTAGGTGCGTGCATGAATGGGTGTGCCTTCTTTGAAGGTTGGGCGTCGGGCTGGCACCTCAGCACCGTAAAAATCTACTGCCAATCATTAGCGGACCGGAGTTCTGCTGTGGCGACTTTTTCCATGATAAACAAACAGACTGAATAAAAAACAGTACACAAACCAAGTAACACACGAGGGCAAATGCTGCAGGCAAAGACGACACCAAATGTATTGAAAATAGACTTTACTTAAGCGCGTTCGTCAGGTAAATGACTTCTTCAGAATAAAACAATACAATCCATCATGGTTTAAATATCTAAGTGTCTAAAGTAATTTGCCCATTGAATAACAATTGTTCCAAGTCCAAATCAATGTTACGATAAGCTAAGTTCAATTCATTATGTGAGACTTCCAAATAAACTTCACTATAAAGCAATTCAAACATTTTGCTATTATATCATCCAGGTTCATCATAACTAACCCCCCACCCTTATCTGGCTTCATTATTCTGATGTCCTTCTGCTCAATAATTTCTTTTAGTAATGTTGCTTCTCTACCATTCAGATTTTGTATGCCAATAGCATTGTTTCTATTACCTAATACTGCTCTAATATCAGCTTCACATAAACCTTCAAAAAGTTGCACTAAAGGGTGTGTCGGAGGAAACAAATGTACTGGAATTTATGGAATTGAAGTGGCAAATTAAATCAAATGCTTATCAAGCTCCAGGGTTGAACAATAGAATTTCTATGTCCTCTATGTTAAGATTGAAATCTATGTTCATGTTATGAATAGTGCAGAAACATTTTCTTAACAATATTATTGTGTGTCATATTCAGATTTTGGTTTTATACATATATTTACAGGTATGTATTTTCTTATAGTATTTGTAATCTCAATATTCTTCATTTAGACTTTATTTGAACATGTTTGTCTAAATATGGTGCATTTGGAATTAATATATATTTTTAAGATGAAGGAGGATGTGCTGTAATGCCTTTTAGATGATTGGCCAGGATTACTATTTAAACCATGATGGATTGTATTGTTTTATTCTGAAGAAGTCATTTACCTGACGAAAGCGCTTAAGTAAAGTCTATTTTCAATACTTTTAGTGTCATCTTTGCCTGCAGCATTCGCCCTCGTGTGTTACTTACATTCGTTTTTTTATAACAACTCTTGTGTTGATGTTTTCTGTCCAATAGCATTCTACTTCAGAGGAGAACCAGTTCAGAAATTTCTAACTACAGGTTTCATAAAAAAAACAAATTATGAATACAAACTGCTTATGTAAAATGATTACAATGTGCAGCTTCTAAAATTCAGGGCTCATATTCTGGCAGAATATTTTTTTTAATTTTCAAAATACAATTGGAGAGCAACTGGAAGGTGAGTATGAAAAGTCCAATGAACTCCAGTTATATCCAGTCTACTGAGCCCCAGTTATGTCCAGTCTACTGAGCCCCAGTTATATCCCCTATTCCTATCTGGAAAAAATCTGAATGGACTGTGGCAGGGCAACAAATTGAGATCCTGAATTTGAAGTAGTGATCTGGGAATCATTCAACGTAATGTCAATTCTGATTTGTAGGAAAGTAGATCACTTTCTCACCTGTCATAAGAAGGCTATTTTATAGACAACTGTTCTGGATATCTGCTTGTCGCAATTACCTCATCTGCCTTTTTTTATGTAGAGTTCTTTGGATGACAAGAATCATTCTGTACTGCCTGTGACTGTAATGCATCTTTTTCTAATTAAAATATAATTCTGCCAATTCCAGATCCACTATGGAATGTTTAATATAATTCTGCCAATTCCAGATCCACTATGGAATGTTTAATGAGATGATGGCAGTTGCCAAAAGGCTGACTCTTCCTTAAGTGAGATATGAATGTATTTCCAAAACACTGCAGCTGACATCACACATGCTATGTGCTAGGAATAGACAATCAATGTATGTTGCACCCTCAGGAAATGTTTATGTTTCTGCGTTTGTGTTCAGATGCATGCTTGTGCACTTGTGTGTGTGTGTGTGTGTGTGTGTGTGTGTGTGTAAGACAGGTGAAGATTAAGCTGTATCCTGGACACCCCCAAACTTTTAATTATTCTCAGTGACAAAGTATATTAATCTCTCTCTTTTTTTTTTTTTTTGCCAGATCATGTGATTTGCTCAGTGACTTCACTACCTGCACCATGTGAACCATGGGGGGGGGGTCTACTGATGGTGGGACCCTCACTAGACTTAGTGAGAGTCCATCAACCATTCATTCCAAGTCTGGAAGAGGATCAATTACTGCCAGCACCCAAACCCAAATTTGTGAGTTGGTTGGTAGAGAATGGGACATGGAGCTGGTCAAGCATACCTTCCCCACTGCCCTTGGAGGTCCTAACCCCTGCAGCAGCTCACTTGAGTTGTACTATTACTGCACAACTCAGGAAGCATTCACGTCTTTGCATACATGCTAACCCCCCCAAGTAGGTACCGTTATATACTACACAGAGCAGCATGTGCTCTGTAGATTCAGACACTGTGGCTGCAACACTTAGTGTTCCCACTAGGCATCACCCAAGTAGTGAGCCTGAGCTAACCCCCCACTCAACATGGGAGAGCTAGCGATGTCCATTCACTTTCATCCTACGCATCCCATGGATCATCTGGATTACCGTCAAAGCTTCATCAATCTGTGCCACAGGGGTCGGAGATTTGATTAATGTGAGTTTAAAAATAATTTTTCTGGGGGCATGTACAATACCAGGCCCCAAAAAATCTGAACTTGCAAACAGGTACTGACACATACCTGACAGATACTCTATACCGTCTGTGTCATGTTAAGAAAGTTTTGTAATGTAAAAAATAAATATATAATAATAAAATAAATAATGCTAAATTGTTTTTGCAAAGTGAAACCACTCTTGGCCAAACTACATACTTGTCTTTTCCTTTCATTTTTGAAAAGCTTGTGCATTTTTCACTTAGGCTTAACTAATATTTCCAGCAGACCTTAGAAGGACAGTTATCAGTTTACATGGAAATACCCAAGTGACAGCAGAAATTATGCAAAATGGAGGACCTAGCATGCTACTCGTTTTTAATCTTATTTGTAAGGCAGATTATAAAGCACGTAACATAAAAATGTGAGAAATCATTTTAGAAAAAAACGCATTCATTGAGCACAATTATATATCTACACTGTTGCTAGAATGAGTCTAGAATGCTTTGGTTGCACCTGGATTGAACGACACACACATGACCAATGTAGATCAGCTAACAAGGCTGGCACATTTCCTAGTAAATTTTGAGTTCTCAAAAAGGGCTTTACCCCACCCATTCATCTGCCATTTACTGCTCCCCTATGTAAAACACAAAAAATCCCAGTGTCTTATGTCATGCATCATCCTAATTTTCAGATTCATGCCTATTGGTCAAAGTTAGTCAACACAGAATATACCCAGGGGTTCTAGATTTAACTCCGTCAACTAAATGGTAACATTATGTTGCCACCCCTACTTGTTTCCTGACCATACAATACATTTTTCAAGATATCCATTATATATATAAAGGGTAACAAAATGTATGACACCAGTAAAATGGAAGATTTTCTTTATTGGGATAAGCACTTTCGGCTCTGCCAATCCTTTATCAGATCCATATAAAACAAGGCAGTTAAAAAATATTTAAATACTAAAACATACCCAATCAAGACTTAATTCAGTGACACACCATCTCTGTCAAGATTTAACATGTGCCTCCTAAGCCTTCTCCCTTTCAGAGTAGGTTTAATTGGTAAGTAGGCATTGAGACTTGAGGATTTGTATGCCTGCAGCCTACCTATCCAGCACATTTCTGCTTTCTCTACTAGATTATTAACATCTCCCCTCTCTTGTTATTACCTATACTTTGTAATACCCTAAAATAAAAAGAATGTCCTTCTTTCTCTTTAATATGTTTAAAAAGTTTTTTTTTTTTACATCCTGCTGCCTAATGTCACTCAAATGTTTGTACACCCTCTCCTTTAGCTGTCTCGTGGTTTTAACCACATAAAAGGAGTCACAGAGGCCACAAGTAGCCATGTACACTATGTTCCTACTGCTACAATCAGCATACCCATCAAAATAATATTCTTTCTTCTGCTATGTATGTAAAAATACATTTCCTTTAAAAATAAATTTACAAGTGCATCTGCAACATGGGTTAGTGCCTTTTCTTTGTGAAACTACAGGGTGACAGTTCCCATTTTTATCACATAGAAGCTGGTTAAGGTTATGGTTATTTCTAAACGTAAAGCGGGGTACCTACCCAACAATCCCTTTCATCTCCTCATCTGACATCAGAATCTTCCAGTTGCTCCTATCACATTGCAGATCATCTTGATGTCACTTGAGTATGTGAGGACCATTCTAAGATTCTTGCCATCCTCTCTGTGTGAAAACCCTTCCGTGTGATTCCCCCTATATAAATACGGTTTCTCTATGTCTTCTCTTAAATCTTGCACTTGTCTCTGTGCAGCAGTCACTTCCCCTTGTTTGTACCCTCTCCTCAAAAAATTGTTCCCCATAGTTTCAGCAACTTCAATAAACTCTTCACCTTGGGTATGAAGTCTGGATGCCCTAAAGAATTAAATTTTTTGAGGATAGGGTACAAATAAGGTGAAGTGACTGCTGGACAGAGACAAGCACAGGATTTAAGAGAAGACAGAGGGAAACCATATTTATATAGGGGGAATCACACGGAAGAGTTTTCATACAGAGAGGATGGCAAGGATCTTAGAATGGTCCTCACATACTCAAGTGACATAAAGGGGATCTGCAATGTGATTAGGAGCAACTGGAAGATTCTGATATCAGATGAGGAGATGAAAGGGACTGTAGGGAAGGTACCCCGCTTCACCTTTAGAAACCGCCATAACCTTAAGCAGCTTCTATGTGCTAAAAATGGGAACTGTCTCTCTCTGGAAAAGAAGATCACCGTTGCTCCGTTCTACTTTTGTGTTTTTTTTTTTTTTAATTAAGAAACAAACGAATCAAAACCAATTCTGCTCCTTGGCTGACCAAAGAGACTAAACAAACCATGCGTCCCAGAGACAAATCCTGGAAGCTTTTTCAGAAAAATAATCTGTCTACTGCCTTGCTCCAATATACCCAACTCTGCAGCCAAGTAAAAAAATTAATCACCTTGGACATAAAAAACTACTACAATAAACTTTAGGCCAATAATAATAAGAACCCAAAACAATTCTGAAAAATCTGTTAACTCTCTTCTCCAACCAGGGTCAAGGAATAACCCCTGCCGTGACCCTAGTTTAACTGACAGGGAGCTGAGCTCTCACTTCAACACTTTCTTTACAGAATCTATAGCTAAGCTAGCCAAAACATTTCCAGACAATAACCCACCCAACTCCCTCAACTCTACTCCCAGCAACCCTAATAACTGTCCCTTTATGATCCAGCTCAAACCAGTTTCCACAATTTTTATAAAAAGGCTCTTATCCAAACTAAAGCCATGCTCTAATGCCCCTGACAATACCCCCCCTCCTTCCTCAAATGTGCAGCCGAAGGTATTGCTCTCCCAATTAGTATCCTGATTAACAGATCCTTAAGAGAGTCATACGTACCCAAACTTTGGCATTCAGCCTACATTCTACTTCTTCACAAAGGAGGTAAAAACACCACCATTTCTAACTTCCTCCCCATTGCCCTACTCTCTCCAATATCTAAAATTCTAGAAAAATGTGTCCACCACCAACCCTTGCCCTACTTAACTCAGAATCAGTTACTTACACCCACCCAACACGGCTGCCGTCCCGGTCACAGCACCATAACTGCCCTACTGTCCTTCCTAGAAACTGTTAATCGAGCCCGAGATTCTGGACTTCTTGTATCCACAGTACTGCTAGATCTTTCTAAAGCCTTTGACACCATCCCCCATACACACCTACTCTTTCATCTCGCCAACCTTAATCTCTCCCCTAATACTCTATCCTGGTTCTCCAGTTACCTTTCTGACAGATCACAGGCTGTCAGATGGAAGGACTCTACCTCTACCTTCTTGCCTACACCTACCGGCGTTCCTCAGGGGTCCATCCTCAGTCCCATGCTTTTCAACATCTTTATAAATAACCTTCACACTGTCATCCCTGACACTACAGAAATCCAATACGCTGATGACTCTACCTTGGTCTGTGCCTCCCCCAACATTTCTGAACTACTGACTAAAACACAAATAGCTTTTTCCACTACAGAGAACTGGATGCACCAAAACCATCTCTCCCTCAACTCCAATAAATCTAAAATACTAATTTTCCTCCCAACCAAAGCTTCTTCCTTTGACAAAAACACTTTCAATGTCCTAAGCCAAACCAACACTGCTATAGAAGTGGTCCCTTCCGCAAAACTCCTTGGTATTACCATAGATGAATGCCTCAAATTTGATCTCCACATACAACAAAACATAAAGAAAACCCACCAAAAGTTAGGTATGCTCTACAGGAATAATCAATTTCTTTCCAACTCCTCTAGGCACACCTTGGCAATCACCTACCTCCTACCCTCTCTACTATATGAAGTCCCTTTTCTAACTAATCTGTCAGCTTTCAACACCTCAAAACTTGAAGTTTGCTATAATAAGATCTCTAAATTTGCCACTAAATCCAAAACCTCAACTCACCACTGCCTTACCCTACAATCTCTGAACTGGTTAGAACTCCCTAACCACCTAGACTATCTCCAACTAACCACTGCTCACAAATTAATATTCTACCCAGATAAATGCCCAGCCTGAATTAACATCCTTCCCCCATACATCCCAAACAGATCTCCGAGATCTGAACACCAAAACCTAATCTCCATTCACAAACCCAAGCATCCCGCTGGCCAGCTTCTACTCATCTTCTCTCTAGGTAAAAAATGGAACTCTCTCCCTCCATCACTTAGGACTATACCTCACACAGAATCCTTCAAGACCCAACTTTTCTTACACCTATCATCCAAATGGAAACGTTCTTGCTTTCACCCTATATAAATTCTATGGATTTCTCCACTAAGCTCTCTATACTCCTGCACCTATCTACTCTCATATTTCATTTCTATTCCTCCAAAATAGATTTAGCTGACTTTCAATTGACTCTAAGTATATAAATATTGTAAATATCTAATTGCCTCAAAAAAAAAAAAAATGTATTGCACTGTCTTCGATGTTTATTATGCATTCCTGACTGTTTGTATATTTCTCTTGTATTTACCTCTAGTATTATGTAACCTTGATTGTACTGCCAACGGAGCTTTTCTCCCCGGGCCTCCACTGAAAATGGGCAATTGGCCCAGTGGACATCCCCGGTAATCAAACTGAAAATAAATAAATAAATAGGGTAGTTTAGGGGTAGGAGAGAGTCAGCATGGATGAAATACAAGGAATATCAGGTACGTGTGTTTAGTTTTAAATAACATACCTGATTTCCCTAGTGTTTTGTTCATGCTGTCTCTCTGGTATGTCTGGAGTCCAGACTACAGATTTTATTTTTATTTTTTAAGAAATAAAAATATAATTTAAAGGCTATACCAACAAAAAAGGTCTGGGCGAACGGACCTTTTTCCGTTGGTATATTCTCGGATTTACAACGGGCATGATGGTTGGGCTGGCCAATCAGCATGCACATTTTGGAATGTTAATGGCCAGTCATTGTATAATATTGATTATATTAGCAGCATGTTTAACATATTGTAAAACAATGACTTTTACCTGTCATTGTCAAAGAATGAAGCTCACCTTGGCCTATAAATATATTTATTTGTTTGTGAAAGATTATCATTTACAACGTATTAATACATCTTTGTTTCGATTTTTGAACAACCAACATCCTGTTATTCCCACTATTTATGGTATCCCAAAGATCCATACAAGTGCCTTTAAGCCCTCATTTAGACCAACAGTGGAAGTGCAGGGCTCTGTTATGTACCTGTTGGCTATATTTGTTGACAGGGTGCTTAAACCAATTTTTAATAAGACTACAGGATTTCTAAAGGACTCAACACTTTTTGGGAAGAATTAAAAATGATCTGGGTAATAAGGAATTTCTTTCATAATGATATATGTGGCAAACTTGTTTTCATGCTTTTCCCAAAGAGAGGGGATGGATTTGTTTTACCAGACATTGGTGGAGTGTTCATTTTTAATTGACAGCAACATCAATATGCTTCCAAGTTGTATGGAACTCATTTTAAATAATTTCTTGTTTATATATTTGTCCCTCAAAATAAAAGTAAAAGGGGTTGCCATGGGGGCTGCTTGTGCCCCCATGTTTGCAAACCTTGTTATGTTAACTTGGGAGATGGAGTGTGTATTTCCTTCTATATTTAGCCTCTATGCCAATTATACTCGAGGTATATTGGTGACATCATCATGTTGTGGGGAGGTGAGGAATCAACAGTGATTGATTTTGTTAATTATTTAAATAGTACTACTGATTTTTGGAGGTTCACTTACCAGTATCAAATGGAGGAAATTAATTTTTTTGGACACCATTATAAGTATCACTAATGATGGTTTTTCATCTGCAATTTACTGGAAACCAATATTTTCTAACTCATACTTATACTTTCAGTTTCCATCTACTTTCATATAAGAAAATTTGGTGAAGGGGCAATTTATAAGCTTGGCAAGGATGGTGATGGATACAGGACTGTTTGCTTTCGAAAGGGGTACTGTAGGGCAGATAACTTAGATAAGCACTTTCTTACACAGAAATATGATTAGACTTCATCAGAACTAAGTAGTTAGCAATGCAACCATTTTATATATATATATATATATATATATATATATATATATATATATATATGGATTCACTTTATAATCTCGAAATACTAAAATACCGAATTTTAGTATCTCAAGACTATAAAGCTGAAAGCCCAAAAAACTGACACCCACAACCGCGAAATTCAAAATCGCGATCGATCACATACACACACCACCACACAAACAAGCAAACATACACCTACTTAATGACACTACAACAAACAAAACACACCTTAACACAACATAAACAAACACACCTACCCTACCTATAAGCAGGGGGAAGCCCCTCTACACCCCCCATGTGGGGGAGTGCACCCCCCACACCCCCGCTACTTATATATACTAACTCCGAAGTCGCACTAAACACACAAACGCATAAAGCCCACCACTACGCACACTCACACACACACTAAAATCCCTACCCAATACCCTTACATGAACACCACTTACCCGAATCCCCAGCTAAATCCACAACCCGCACTGCACATCACGAACATGACAACACAATGGCATATTTGACATTTCCACATTCGATATCATGCAGTTTTGCGTAACTGCACTTTCGACTTTATAGTCTCGAAATACTAAAATTTGGTATTTTAGTATTTCAATATTATAAAGTGAAACCATATATACATACATATATATATATATATATATATATATATAGATAGATAGATATATAGATATAAAGAGTCATGTGCCAAATGACTTTCCTATTTGCTTAGCAATCTTGTATATGCAGTTCAGTTAAGTGACGCTTTGACTGATTGTGATATTTTATAGGATGGTCATTTCGCACACGACTTTTCTTTTTTATGTATAAAATGGCTGCATTAACTACTTAGTTCTGATGAAGTCTGATCATATTTCTCTGGATAAAAGTGCTTAACTAAATTATATGCATTTATTTTTGTGATAAAGTATGTGACGTTTAAGTACGGATGCTCAGCGATTCATTATTCTGTCTTAGTGCCGTTATCTGGCAAAACAATTTCTTTTGCTTGGTTAGAGGTCTGATTTGGTTTGGCTGCCTTTGTTTTTTTATTAGTACCCTAGAGCACTGCAAGAGAAATTAGTGAGGGGGTTAGAGAAGGATGGGGATTAAGTACAAATCCTTGTTGGGTACTACCTTATAACAGCAACAGTCCAAAACTGCTGGCTGCGGAATAGGAGAAGGTCATGAATAATAAAAATTAAGGAATTACAACAAGGCATTAGTGTTATAATACAGTGACTGTTCCAACATTGTGTAAAACATTATTAGAAGGTTTGTTTTTTAGAGGTAATGAAGAGCCCTACCATATTGTGGATGAACAGCCACTCTTTGAGTATAAGGTTTTTAAAGATTGTGGAAAGAGATCCTGAAAGTACTAAAGGTAATACAACACTCTTTAAGGAACCACAAAATGCAATTGTCATTGACAATGTTCATATAACATATAAAACATTGTTTTTAAAAGATACTTTATATTTGAATATATTGTATTTTTACAAGCTTAACTTTGTAACTAGTACCACAGGAATTGCTAATATTGTTAGCTGTTTTTCTGTGACATGATTTAGCCTTTTAAAAGTTACAAGAAAAGTTTTTTAAGCAAAAGTGCTGTATAATACTATACATTCAAATATATTGTATTTCTTCTAATTTTAAGCACTACTGTTTTAAATATTTTTGTATTTAGTATCACAGGAAATGTTGATAATGTTAGTTGCTTTTTCAACATGACTTAGCCTTTTAAAAGTTACATGAAAGGGTTTCAAGCAACAGTCTTGCATAATACACTACTAGTAGTTTTAACTGATGCGAGTCGCATGACCTTTTAAATTGAAGAGGTGTATGCATGTTTAAAGTTTGTTAGTGTTATAAGGTTTTATGGTTCTGAAGAAGTCCCACAAAAATTTCAGGGACAAAAGCACTTAACCATTTGTACTTGGATTTCTTTTTGGTTTTTCTGCCTCATCATGTTCTGTGTTTTATTAAAATTATTTTTTATACTTTAGACTTTGGTATACATTTTGTAAATCGAACCCTTGTTGGACTACAAAGGTATTTTTACTGTCATTTTCTGCTCGGTACACAGTGTGAATTTTTTTTCCAGTTTACTGGTTTTGTTTATATTTCACATCATTCATACTGTTTTTTTCTACAAATGTTCATATCTATACTCACAACTAGTTATGTGTTGGACAATTGTTTAAAAACTAGAGTGTAGTTGTATAACAGTAACTGCAACATGGGTTAATATATATATTTCAAAATGCTCCATGTGTTCCTCTTTCTATGTAGGTAAAATGGAAAGAACATTAAAAAAGGATATACATACATAATTATGACATTATAAAATGTAATCCTAATAATCCCCATTACTGACATTCAAAGGTCTGCCATGGTTTTTAAAAATTGTGAATTTGCTATATTAGAAAAAGTCCTTATTATCCCAAGAGGAGGGAACAAGGAAACTACTAGAGAATTTAGGGAATTAATTTGGCAGTTTAATGTAGATGCAGGCATTCTCAAAGCTCTTAATGAACATATTTCAATCAGTTAACTGCTGAAAAAGAGGGTGGCCAAATTATAAAAAGATATTTCAATATTTTTTTTTTAAATATTTTGGCAATTTTAAATGTGATTTTAATTGTTGGTCTTATAATAAGATATGAATTTTTATGTTTTTGTGCACATTATATATATATATATATATATATATATATATATATATATATTCTTTTACATATTTTTTTACATACTTTCTTCAGTTACTGGTCTTATAATAAGATATGTATTTTTGTGTTTTTGTGCACATTTTATATATATATATATATATATATATATATATTCTTTTACATATTTTTTTACATACTTTCTTCAGTTACTTCAAACTGGTTTTGTTTTTTTATTTAGCAATATAAATTATATTTAATTATTTACATTTTATTTTTGTTTTTGGACATTTATAAATGAGACATTTTTGAAAAAAAAAAGGAAGGTACAGCTTTAAGTGAAATAAGTTTCAATTGTTGACTGTCGTGTGACAGGAGTATTTAATTGAATCACAATATAATGGTTCTGATGAAGTTCTAGTGATTTATGGAAAGAATGAAAGCATACTCATATGTGGTTTATGTTGGTTGCTTAATCTGTTTGATAAAATAAACGGTATCCAGTTGGGGTGATTCCTACAATCCTTTGGACACTTTGCTTTTAGTGCACTTAGCTTTGGGTACTTTTCTTTTTTTTTTTTTTTTTTTGCACACCTCCCCAAGTTTTTTGATCGTTAAAGGGGAAGTCATGTTTCCCAAAATATACTATTATACATTTTTTGGCATTTAACTTTAGTCTGTGGTTATGATATCAACTATGGATTTGGAAATGCTGTCATGCAGGATCTTGGTGCCCTCTGGAGAGTTTTTGATGGTACTAAGCTTATAGTCATCTCCAAACTTTGTCAGCCATAAACCCCTTGCATTAGCTTTGCCCTCCAAGAGGTAAATGCCAAAGGGGAGTGGTCCAAGGACTGTACCCTGTGCTACACCACTAGTGGCAGGCTTTCTGGATGTAGAACTGCCAACCATAATTTTGTGGGTTCTATCTGTGAGTCAGTTTGCTATCCAATGATTTAACTTTAGTCTGTGGTTATGACATAACTATGTATTTGGAAATGCTGTCATGCAGGATCTTGGTGCCCTCTGCCTTCTCTTTTTCTCCTGTACCTACCTCCAACATAAAAAAAACTCTTAGCTAAACTTAAGCCCACCAAATTAGCAACAGACAACCTCCCAGGTGAATACCTACAAATCACAGCTGATGCTCTGGCCTACCCAGTATTCATCTTGATTAACAGATCTCTGTCAGAAAGTTACGTTCCCACACTATGGAAAGTATCACATATAATTCCCCTCCACAAAGGCGGCCCCTCCACAGAACTAAACAAATTACTGTCCCATAGATATTCTCTCTTCACTCTCCAAAATACTATAGAGATGCATTCACTCTCAGGTCTCAGACTACCTCCTTACTAACAACCTCCTTTCCAATACTCAGCATGGTTTCTGACCAAACCATAGCACCACCACTGCCTTACTCTCCTTTACTAACACTATCCTTCAGCATAAAAACAATGGCTATCTCTCCTCTGCTACTTTCCTAGACCTATCTAAAGCATTTGACATGGTCCCACACAAACAACTCATCTCTATCCTCAATAACCTATCCTTCTCTCAATCAGTCACCAACTGGTTTCAGAGTTACCTGTCTGACCACCAACAATCCATTGTATGGCAGAATGACATATCTCCCCAACTACCTGTCTCCATAGGGGTTCCCCAAGGATCCATCCTTGGACCCTTACTCTTCTCTGTTTTCACCAATAATCTAGCCTTTGCCACCAAACATGGCACACTCATACAATATGCAGATGATTCAACCATCATCTGCTCAGCCCAGTCCCTACCCAAACTGCAAAAAGTCACACAGGAAGCCTTTTCCTCTGTTGAAACTTGGTTATCTGATGCCCAATTAATACTCAACCCAAACAAAACCAAACTACTCATCTTCCAACCCACCAAACATACTCAAAACAACCCTCACTTTAACATCACAGCAAAAGTCAACACCACTATACACCCAACAGAACACACCAAATTGCTAGGAGTGGAAATAGACAAACTAAAATTTGACATTCACATATCCATAACCATAAAAAAGTCCACAAAAAAAATAGGAGCGTTATACAGAAATAAGCAATTTCTCACCAAAGCAGCAAAGATTTCAGTAGCAAATTCCCACCTTATCTCCACCCTACTTTATGCCTCTCCAATATATACCAACCTAAGGCAATGCAATCTAAACAAGCTAGAGACCTGCTATAACAAAATCGCCAAATTCGCCACAGGGGCATCCTACTGTAGTCACCACTGTCTCTCACTTGCTGAACTGGGCTGGCTTGAACTCCCTCACCTCCTTCAGTGGTTATCAACTCTCACTCGCCCACAAACTAGTAAACCATCCACTAAATGTCCCATCCCTCCAGAATCTACTCCAACACTATCGCATCACCAGACCACTAAGATCCAGCAACAAAAATCGCTTGCAGATCACTAAAGCCAATAACTCTGCTGGTGAAGCACTATTCTCTTGCACCATAGCCAAATTCTGGAACTCCCTCCCACCCACAATTACCTCCATACCATCATACACCCAGTTCAAAACTTTACTAAAAGCGCACCTAAAACATGCTGGCTATTCCCTTGCAACTCCCACTCTAATATCACCCACCCCATCCAACCACTACCTTTCTTTCCACCCCACTAACTACCTTGATTATAGCAAGCTCATATTCTCATAAGCCTACTACTTATTATACAGCAGGAACGTCTTATTGTAACAACTGTTAATGTCTGTTATGTACTTCGCAGATAAAGATTCTAGTTGTCTACTGATGTACTATGTTTTTCATCTGTAACTATGTTTGTAATTAATTGCTGTGTTAATCAAATTGTTAATCGCTATGTAAATCTAGTGTAACTACTGTCTGTATATTTTAACTGTGGAACTTTTCTCCCTGGGCCTCCGCTGAAATGGACCTACTTCCAGTCGGACACTCCCGGTCAACAAATGTAAATAAATAAAATAAATATAGGGATTAGTCTTTAACTAGGAGTGTTTATCAACAATGCCCAGGTGTGAGATGGTGTCAGAAGCCTTTGCAAGACCTAGGCATGTGGAGTGTATTGATTTTCCTCATCATTGCTTCGGTAACCTTCTCTATGAATTGTCCCAGATTAAACAGGCAGGATCTGCCCTTGACAAAACCAACTGGCTTGGATCAATAGTTTGTAGGTTGCCTATGCCCTTATTTATTAATTTCATAATGATCCTCTGCACAGCCTTACAGATGAGACTTGTCAGACTTATGGGTATATAATTACCTTGTTTCAATGATGCCCCACCTTTGTGCAGGGGGATGACTGTTTTTGTCCTCCATTCATACCATACAAAGCCTGTTTGTGGACTGATACTAAATAGCCTAGGGGGTTGACAGGTCCTGTTTCAGTCTGGTCAGTAAGAAACACATCTGGCCTCATAAAACTAGTGTTCTTCACCTTGGAAAGTGCTTTGAGGACTTGTTCTTGGGAGATTTAAGGGGTGTCAATGTGAATATGTGATCTAGGAATGTAGTGTGAGAAAGGGTACTGAAGTTACAGCTATATCTGTCTACTAGTTGACTGGTAATGTCTTCAGAGTCTGAGGATTTGATATAATTTACTGTGCTAGGTATTGTTTCTTAGGTTTCTAACATTTGTAAAAAAGAAAAGATATTTGCCTGGGTGACTACATATCTATATCTAATATCTCATATCTAGCTTTGGTTGATTTGATCAAGGTCCAAAGTTCCTTGTTAAGTTTAGCAAGAATGTTTCTCACATCTTGGTAGTTACATTTTTAATTTTATTGTAGAGTCTGTTTATAATTGGTTTCCACCACAGAGGCTTATTTTTAAATTTGGCATTGTATTTGCTTTGAGGGGGGGACATATGCATCTACAGCTCTTCACATTTGCATAGCATTTGGCGGTACAGGATTCCACATATGCAGTGGGTTCATCCGGTTAGAGGTGGATGTTGAATTTAGCCGACTCATAAGTTGTTTTTTTATATATTAACATTCACACAATCTCTGAATACTAAGATATTTAAGGATGTTTCCAGATTCAGTCTTATAGTGAATGTGACTGATTTATGGTCCCATTTGACAGGACAGGAAGTTACAACTGGTAGGGAACAAAGTTATCCCATATTGGTCAGGACCGTGTACAAGATTCGTTTCCCCTATTTGGAATGCACACTAACTGGTCCAATGAGTTTGCATTTCTGAAGTCTAGAAATCCCAGGGTATACACATTAGGTGATGTACAAGTCTCCCAGTTGAAGGAGGGGTAGTTAAAGTGCCTAGGATAATGATGTTTAACCTAATGGAGTAAGAATAGGACATTCTTACTTTGATTCATTTAACAAAATCTAGTCTTCATTTATAGAACCATTCAGAAAGCTAACCATCAGAATTTCCTTGCATTGGTTAGTCAGAATATCTATTAATATTAGAGAGACTCTATGATACCTTAACAGTCCCCCGTATTAATTTCTGATCAGACATATTTCATGCCTTCACTGCATGAATAGACAATAGCGCTAATGTTCAAATACAGCTTATTTTTTGTGTAGCCGCGTTAGTTTATTTTTATGTAAGGTCAAAACATTAGCACCCATTGATGAAACTAAAAGAGATATATTTTAAAAACCAGGGAAGTTCTAAATGAATACAAGTTCTCAATTACTTTCAACATTTTCCCATTTAGATTTTAAAGATTATTTTTCCCTGCATTTTGCAATATGTGCTATGACTTCTGTTAGGATAATTGTTGCCCTAGACAGGAGTTTTGGAATATTCCAATGTACAACAGACATCTAAAGTAGGCTCTCATATAAGCTGGTGCCAATTAAATCTCTGAGCATGAAGTAAATCACATTAGTCAACGTGTCAAGCTAAAATATTTATTTTGGTAAGATGTGTATCATTTTCAAGATCATTTTCAGACAGGTGATATTAAATATATTCTCGGCAGGCTTTTTAGGTGCTGTATTAATAATACTGTCTACTAACATGTCATTGTTCTAACTCTATCTGACACATTGTTATAAATGCAGATAAAATGTGTCACTTATTTTAACTTGCTATAATGGTATTAACTCAGTTTCTATTTTTATGTAAGAGTCACAATGAGCTAGCCAGTAACCAGATTTTTTTCTAACATAAACTAAACTTTCTGTATGCCTTTTTAGTAATAGAAGTTCTGTTACCACAACTTATAGTCTTCCTTGGCTATAATACATTTATTACAGCTTTTCTTTCTGCTTATTTATCTTTTGTTGACCGGATCAACAATTTTGGCAGGCCTAAGACAAAAAAAAAAATCATATATTATAAGGTAATCTAATGCTTACTTGCGAATTAAACTTAATTCGTCTATTTGCAGTTTTTGTACATAACTAACATTCAGTATGAGTAAAATCACAACACAGTTTGTGATTCCTGAATCCTGATGAAACAAACTATATCAGTAAAAAGATTACAATTAAATTTCAGCTAATATTTTACAGTATTAATTCTATAATTCTTCATCTTGGAAGGATATTTAATTATTACGTCGACAGCGATTATTATTACTATCATTACCTTTATTACTTGTATCAAGCGATGGTCAACTATCATTTAGTCAATTTACCTAATGCCTTTTTGTTATAGTAATCTTCATTTTCAATATCCTGAAAATGATGAATAGACAGCTGAAAAAAGACCACAGAAATAACAAGTATGTGCTTAATAAAAAGTTACATTAATTGGAATAAAGACATAGTCATTAAAGGAAAAGGAATGAGCCTTCATATATGCGTTTGAATATTTTTTCCTGTGTAAATCCTTATCCGTCAAAAGTCCAATCAAGTTTCCTAATTAAAAAAATGTTTATTTAGTCAACATGTGGTGAATGTCACAACATAAATCAGATTTATAAAATAAAATATTAAACATAAAAGTTCTAATAAAATCACAGAAAGAAAGTTAAGCCTCTGCAGCCTTATATAATATCTTGTAATTTGTGAATGCAGACTGAAGTGATCCTATAACTAAAACAAATTTTTGAACTAAATTTTATTTTCGAAAAAATAAATGCAATCCTGCCTTCATACTCCATACGTAAAGCCCCTTTCCTTTCAGATTATAATTGCTACACCTTTGCCTGTTATTAATATTGTCTGCACCACCAGAACAAAATAGTAAACAACTTTAATATTGGAAGAAAAAAGTGAAGCATAAAGAAACAAGTATCAATGGATTTGGCATTCTGATTTTGGCACTTTATAGTAAAACTATTGCATACCTAAATTTATCTTATTGTTCTATCAATGCATATCACCTGAACCCATTTGAATTAACTTAGACAGCATTGTTTCACTTGCATGTATCTCATGCACAGAAATTTCAGTACTGTAACATGAAAATGTGGCTATTAAGTTCTTGCTCTTAAATTAATGGGTCATACCATTCATATTTAGTGTAGTGATTAAAAATGCATTATTTCTAATTTGTGCATGTACACAAATATTAATCCACACTTTTATAATTCCCATTTAAATTGGTGAGAAGATGAAAACATCATTTGACATTGCTTACCCCAGGATATCTGCAGATTGTGGTACATTGCTTTTCAAATGAAGATATGCGAAAACTGAAAAAAATGTGTGTTCTGTTTATTCTTAATCCTTTTTTCCTTAACACAGATGCGTTAATATTATCATTTTCTCAATGTGAGAAAAAAAGTAACTGTAAAAGATGGAAGAAATGCCGGTGGTTCATACAACTGTCAGCAGCCCCTATGCATTTTATAAAAAATGTAAGAATAATTTCATTGTGACATTTAAGTACGTCAACAATATATTTTTTTTGGTAATACATGAACGTGAATTATCACAAGAGGCTGCATGTATAGTTTTTAGTTTTCTTTTATGCCCAGAGTTAAAAGACCTTTTAATTTATTTTGCAAAGATAGCAATTTTTCTGAAGGTACATAATTGTACTTTGTTATGGATACTGCTTATCATAATTTTAAGCTTTTCAGCTTAAATTCACAAATTTTGCTTGGTATTTTAAGGATTTTGAGCTTGACAAAAGTCTAGAATCAGCTTATCCAACATCAGATGGTATTAAAGGCTATCTAATTCAGCAGCAACAGTGCAACTACCTGGTGGAAATTAATTGGGATTTACCATGAGGAGGCCCTAGTCACAGTTCGTTCACAGCCACAGTGCATGAAGTACTGAAAATATATAAAGTACTGGACCCCTTATTTATTTATCTATTTTTTTAGTAGGGCACACAGCAGGGCAGCACTGTGCAACTTACATGTTTTTACATATTAGCACTAGAGGTGCAGCGTGTATATATCTGGTGCAGCACACAGCAGGCAGCTCTGCACACAATATTTTCTGTATTTATTTCACTTTTAACAATACCAAACAAATGTTGTGTCTTTCGGCTTTTCCCGGTTAAGGGTCGCCACAGTGGAACTCCGGTCCGCTAATGATTGGCAGTTGATTTTTACGTGCTGAGTTGCCAGCCCTAATGCTCAAACTTCAACAAAGGTACACCCATTCATGCATGTCTCCACGCAGAAGACGCTCTAGCTGAGAATCGAACCGGTCAGCATCTTACTGTGAGGCGGCAATACCAAACAAATAACTTTACAAAACAGGGGGGTGGGTTTGGCATAAGGGTTATATTTTAATAGCATCTATATCACAACATCGAACCTGTAAATATCGAACGTTCACATGAGCGAATATTCACGTACTCAAAAACAATATTGTGGGGGGATGTGCCCCCCCCAAATATATATTCCTACTCAGAGATCGCACTACAGTGAAGAAAGGGCAAAAATCCCAATCTTCACTGCACTGCAAACAAAAATGAATAAGCTTAGAGTACGTGATTTTTCACTCATGTGAGCGTTCGACATTTACTGGTTCGATGTTGTGATATAGTCCTATTTAATACACCTCTCACACCATTCACATAGATAAGAGTAAGTAAATGTTCTAGTTTAAAACATAACCATTTGAAACAGTGGGACCTGGAAATAGTCCCGTAATGCAGAGACTGGCTGAAAAAAAGGTCTTACATATATTAAGTCCAACATGGACATTTCTTGAAATATTCTCTTTTCTCAAAAGGTATGGCAATCTCAGAGTTAGGTTCAGGG
This sequence comes from Protopterus annectens, assembly GCF_019279795.1. Classification (NCBI taxonomy): domain Eukaryota; kingdom Metazoa; phylum Chordata; order Ceratodontiformes; family Protopteridae; genus Protopterus; species Protopterus annectens. The sequence continues at coordinate 323,330,187 of NC_056747.1, read as the reverse complement.
GAGCTCCCCACATTGGGGAAAAGAACTGGCAAATATTAACAGGTATGTGTTGAATTTAGAACAGAGCATTTGAATGTTAAGTTGTTTTAAGTACTTACGTAGTGGTAGATGCAGAGTATTCTGTGGTTTACCCTTTTCCTCACTGTAGTGCAATCTCAGAGTTAGTACATTAAATTTGTGGTGTGTGTGGGAGGCACAGATCCCCTGCAAAAGCATAGAAGTTCTAAAATAGTTCAAGCTTTGAATCAGTGAAGTGTAGGGAGTTTCAGTTTGTTTTTTGCAGTTCGATGTTATGGGAGTCAATGTGAACTATTGTTAGGGCATATTTTTACAAATCACCTAGTGAAAGGATAGTGAGATTACTGTGAATGAAAAAGATTTTTTGGGTAAATACCTACATGGAAAAAATGTCCTGTTTTAAAAAATGGAAATGTGTAGAGCATCCAAGCCTAGTTTTGGACTCACATGTTCAGACAGGATGGCATGCATTTGCTAAGATCAGGGAAGAGAATTTCTGCAGCACATATTTTGCATTATCTGACAAACACTAGGCAGGATTTTTGCCAGGTTGAAAATTTAACAGTTCACAGATAGCAACATTGGATGCATCTCTGATGGTTGTTAATGCTAGGAGCATTAATATTAAAGTTTTTTTAATTGGAAAATCTGCTACATTCCCACAAGATTGATGTTATTGTTTGTGAAATATGGTTAAAGTACAACAGCTGGAAACCAGTTCTGTCAGGGTATAAATGTTCTTACTGTAACAGACATTCTAACAAAAAATTAGGTGGAGGTGTTATGATAGGGGTTAAAGATAATTATGAGACCTGTGATTATTACATGTTCAATGATAACATCAATACTACAGACTGTGTAAATGTGACAATAAAGACAACCCCGGAACATATAACAATTGTTAGAATGTAGAGATCACCAAAGTCAAGTGTAGACGATCTAGAGGAATTCATACATTTCTTGCATGAAACACATAAGAACATGACATCTGATTAAGGTGAGACACAAAAAATCTAAGAAATGGAAGAGAGGTTGAACTATAACTTTGAAAACTGAAATAAACAAGCTGGACAAACAAATTAAGCACAGTGTGAGACAAGATCAAGAAAAATCTGAAGAAAATGTATATAAAGATATTGAGCATAATAGGAAACCTTTTTATAGATGCATAAGATGTGGAAAGTGTAAAGACACACAAATTGATAAACTGTGTGCAGATTCTAAAATTTATTCTCAGACAACAGATTATAGATATATTTACAAAATTTTATGCAAAACAGTTTGGCTCCACAAAAGGGGTGATAAGTTCTCCTAGTGACATCCAGGTAACCCCAGATACTGGAATCAAATTAGATTATATTGAAAAGGAACTATGCAAACTGGAACCAAACAAAGCACAGAAAAGAAACAGAATTAGTAACAATGACCTGAGAACAGTTCAGCAAGAACTTACGGTACCATTATATTTATTATTCACTAGGCCATATAAATATGGGGACATTCCTCAAGATTGAAGATATGCACTTATTAAACCTGTATTCAAGGGGAAGGGGAATAGGACAAACCCAGAGTCATGTAGACCCTTACGTCTACTTTTATGTTATGGAAAAATAATGGAGAAGGTAATATTGGATAAGTTGTTGTCGGAAATGGATAGGCTGGGACTTGAAACCATATATCAGCATGCATATGTTGAAAGCAGATCTATTGTCATCTGTAAATTGATGTTCTATAACATTATAATAACTATAAATGAAAAACTGTGCTGTGGTGTAATTTATATAGATTTAACTTCAACATTTGACAGGGTCATACACAAAACACTGATCAATAAATTAGAACAACTAGGTACTGATGTACTCTTGAAAAGATGGATAGCTGCATGGCTAACAAATAGGACATGGCAAGTATCATACAGCAAATGGACAGGTGAAATCTTTGGTTACAGTCAGGGTGTCTCACAGGGCTCTGTCCTGGGCCCTTACTTGTTTAGATCATACCTTTCAGACCTAACTTTTTCATCTGAGGTGTTCTACAGTCTATATGCAAATGACCTGAAATTGGGTAAACTGAATAAATGCGTTACAGATAAGGCATATCTGCAAAATAACTTGACTAAATTGACCATTTGGGCACAGGAGAATAATATGCTGATAAATACATAAAAAATAAGCATAAGATTTGTAAGACATAAATTGAAAGGTGAATATTTAATCAGCACACAGTGACTGAAAATGTAGATTCAATTAAGGACCTGAGTATATGGGCAGATTCAGCTATGAGTTTTTCTAGTCATATCAACCAAATGGTTACTGATAGTTATAGAACGACAGGTTGTATAAAATGATTTATAAAGTCTAGGAAATCACAAATGATGAAGTCATTGTTAGTTTCATTAGACATGGAATACCAGTATGGAAACCCTACAAGAAAACAAGTACGAGTAAACTGGAAAGAGTACAGTGGGACTATACCAAGGGCATCCATGGATGTGAAAATTTAAGTTATTATGAAAGACTAAAATATCTGGACTTGTACAGTCTCTCTTACAGATATCTAAGAGGAGATCTTATTCAAGTATATAGGGCATTTAGAGACAACTACCTCTGGAAATGTTTGGGGTTATCAAAAAGTACTGGAGAATCATCAGACAACCTATGTAGAAGATTCTATAGGAAAGAGAAATGTACTTATTTCTCTGACAGACTATCAAATTACATTAAAGCAAGTACAAGTTTAGATATTTTTAAGAACAACCTGGACACATTATGGGAATAAATGTTTTGATATATTGGCAATCTAGAAGGGCATTGATGCCTGTGCTTGAAATATTTATATGCATGTAACTTTCAGTAATACGAGTTTTCGAGTTTGTGGTTTTGATATTATGAAACTGGATCAAGTAGTATTTCAATATTGTAAAGTAGATCTATTCTGATGTGTGTGTGTGAGTGTGTACATATATATATATATATATATATATATATATATATATATATATGGATTTACTTCATTTAAATGAAATTACATTTAAACAAATCTGCTGACACCACCGAAATGACATTACAATGAACACACTGACTGCTGAATTCCTTTCCCTGTGAAAGGAACCACTTGGCCACCATGGTAATGAACCAAAATGGAACAATAGTACACACACCCCCTACTTAAATATATCAACTCCAAGATCTCACTAAATGGAAGAGAGGGCACAGTTCACACATGGTGGCCAAGTGGTTCCTTTCACAGGGAAAGGAATTCGACAGTCCATGCGTTTGTTGTAATGTAGCTTCAGTAGAATCAGCTCAGGTATGTCAGATTCATTTAAAAGTACTTTCGTTTAGACAAAGTAGACCTATATATATATATATATATATATATATATATATATATATATATATATATATATATACACACACACACACACGTGTGTGTATATGTATGTATATATATATATATATATATATATATATATATATATATATATATATATATATATACATGGGTCCCCTTCAGTTTGCCGACATTCCAGAATGCCGACAACCATATGGCATGCCGACAATGCGGAATCACCATCTCACTATAGTGCAGAATGGAAATATTTCCATTCCTGCACTGTAGTGCGATCTCGGAATTGGTATATTAAAGTTACAGGGGGTGTTTGGGGCAGAGCCCCCCTGCTAGGAGTTTAAAGGAAATTTTATTTTCCCTTTTTGTGGACTTATTACAATGTCGGCATTCCAAATGTCGATCATATTGTGTCAGCCATATGACTGTTGGCATTCTGGAATGTCGGCGTTGTGTAGGGGATCCATATGTATATGTGTAAGTATATATATATATATATATATATATATATATATATATATATATATATATATATATATATATATATATATATATATATATATATATATATATACACACACACACACACGTGTGTATATGTATGTGTGTTTGTGTGTGTGTACATGTATATATATATATATATATATATATATATATATATATATATCTATATGTATACACATACAAACACACACAAAGACAATTTTAGTGTGTTCCAACAGTGATTACTTCTGGGAGATTTCTCTTTTCTTTGTGGTTGCAGAATTATAGAGGTGGTGTATGTGAGTTCAGCGGAATAGGAGACTGGCCCTTCACATTGTGGGTGCAAGGGGCTTGCCCCCCCCGAAAAAGAATTGCCATTACTAATTACCATTAGTTTCATTCATTAGGTTGATTTCTGATCAGTTGTGCTTTGGGAGCAGGTTCCTCATGGAGTTGTTCTCGATGAGTCATAGTGGAAGCCAAGAAACATTTATATGTGAAAATGTCTGACAATTTAAATACTGTATTGAAAAAAAAGAGGAAGGTATGCAAAAAAGGCAAATAGAAAAAATAAAATATCTTAAATTGCAGTACACAGTAAGGATCTTGTTTAATTATAGAGAGAGTCATTGGCTAGTTAGAGGTGTCAAAAACATGACCACAAAATGGGCTAAATAAAGTCAGCCTTGAGCTGCTAGCAGAGTTAGATACAGAATTTCTTGTTTTCTAGAAGCAGGTGTTTACTGTTTCTACTTTCATACTCCACAAGATCATCTCCACACTACCAAGCATGAGTGCATCAGATAGTCAGTGGTTAAAGACTACATGTACAATTACAAATGTAACAACTTTCATAATATAATGGCCATTTAATTACCGCATACTTTAACTAGTTTATTGGATTAGAAAAAGAATGTTGATGTGAGGCAAAGTCTGCATTTCCGATGGCACCTAAAACCTGAGATCTTAGGACTGTGGTAATCTGTGAGGAAAAACAATGTTAGCAGTAATCGTGTACTATGTTTTCAGAATAGTTAAACTGACGTATTAGTACATAAGAATAAAATGACAGTATAAATGCATCAAAATAAACTGGCATTATAAATGTGTGAAACAATGTTATAGAAAAAGTTTACCAAAAAGGATACAAATGGTGACAAAAAATAAAATAACCTCACAGTGCCACTGATTAATTCACCAATAGAAAATAAACTTTATTGTTTCATTTTGTGACAATAATTATGTAAAACACTTATTTTCAGTAAGGACTGTTCTTATTGATGCAGGTTGTGAATAATAAAAGATACTAGGATCTAGCTTACAGGTTTGATTGACGGCTTTGGCAACCCTAGGAAAGGAGCTCCTGTAAGATTGCTGAATGAATCTTACAGATCATTGGGCTCTGAACGCACTCCCCTTTAACATTTAATGGCGTTTTTTGAGCTGACATTTGGCTCAGTGTCACTTTTCTTTTATTCAATGAGCTGCTGTCCCTAGTGTCATGACACCACAGTTCTGTCATGCTGGAGGGACAGCTCCTGTGTCAGCTTGGCATGCAGCCAGTTGAAATTAAAAATACATCATTCATCTCATAACAAAACTTGAGTGTAGCCACAATAAGTCTGTTTACTGTGTGTTCAGTGCACAGACATGAACTGGTATGATGAATATTTCTGTGTACAGAGCTGTAGCAATATGGTGTATATCCCTCTGCACACAGCTCTTGTGATATTATGATCACCTGTGTACACAGATTTGTACTAGTATGGTGAATACCCTTGTGACCAAAGCTGTAGTGGTATGGTGAACACCTCTGTGCACAAATCAGTAGTGGTATGGTGAATACCTCTGTGACAGAGCTATAACGATATGGGGGACATCTCTAAAGACAGGGCTGTAATGCTATGTGGTACACCTCTATGCACAAAGCTGTAGTGGTATGTGAACACTTCTGTGCACAAAGCTGTAGTGGTATGGTGAACACCTCTGTGCACAAATCAGTAGTGGTATGGTGAATACCTCTGTGACAGAGCTATAACGATATGTGAAACACCTCTAAGGACAGGGCTGTAATGCTATGTGGAACACCTCTATGCATAAAGCTGCAGTGGTATGGTGAACACCTCTGTGCTCAAATCAGTAGTGGTATGGTGAATACCTCTGTGACAGAGCTATAACGATATGGGGAGCACCTCTAAGGACAGAGCTGTAATGCTATGTGGAACACCTCTATGCACAAAGCTGTAGTGGTATGTGAACACTTCTGTGCACAAAGCTGTAGTGGTATGGCACAAAGCTGTAGTGGTATGTGAACACTTCTGTGCATAAAGCTGTAGTGGTATGTGAACACTTTTATGCATATAGTTGTACTGCTATGGTGAATAACTCTGAGCACACTGCAGTGCAGCAAGACTGCCTTCCATGCTTTAACATTGTCAGACCCCCTTTGGATCACACCATCACCATTTCATGAATCTTCAATCTCAATTCACAACACCAATTTGCAATTCAGTTTTACTGACAAAATTTGTACACAGTAATATAAATTTTCTCTGGGTTCCCTCTGGAAATGGGCATGCCTAGAAAAGCTAAGCCAGTCAACAGCATGTAAATTAATAATTAGCAAGATATACAGATAGATAACAAATTACATTTAGTGATGACTGCTCCTTACAGCTAATATTGCTAGACCGAAAGTTCAGAAGTGCGAATGTATGTACATCGACACATTAAGGTCGATATACATACAGAGCAAAATACCTAAAGGGTGAAAACTGGAATGCCAAACGTGTTTCTTAGCCAGCAGCACGGTGGTGAGGATAAGGAAATATATCCTTTTCCCCACTGTAGTGTGGTCTCGGAGTTGGTATAGTTAAGTAGGGGGGCTTGCCCCCCTGCAAAAGCTAATTAATTTAATATTTTAGTTTAAATTTTACTTACCTGTGTGGTACATTCTGAGGATGAAACACATTCAGCATTCCGGTTTTCGCCCTTTAGGTGATTCGCTCTGTATGTACATCGACCTTTATGTGCCGATGTACATACATTCGCTATTTAGTCCTTTCTGGGTTTTAATATAGACCCAGCATAAGCTACTATGACTGAGAAACTAAGTAATTTTTTATCACATATTTTTATTTTAGTCTGTTTAAGTAATGTAGAGAGATGGAGCCATGACTGTGACCCACGTGATTAGGGTTTGGTTAGTGAACCTATAAATGGAGAAACCAGGTGTTGAGAGAGAGAGAGACAGAGAAAGGACTTAAGGGCTGTGGCCCATTCATTTCTACTGAGGGAAAGGGACAGTTGCAAGAACTTAGAAAACAGAAGGTGAAGAGAAATTTCCATGGTGGAGATTGGGAAACCACTTTCTATGCTTCAGGGAAGGGGATGGGGCTGGTTGCTGGCAATGTCCCTTGCATGCACTGCCCACTGCATGACCCCTTTCAGCTGCATAGCTGAGCATATGTACAAGGAGATCTGGTTTAAATTACAAACCTTGAACAATCTGTGATGTCTATCTAAATGATAGCCCTTCCCAGCCAACTCTTGCGTTAGTGACAGGGAATTAATGGCTCCATTTGGCAGGTGGCAGCAAAAAAAAAATGTTTAATTTATAGTAATTAAGGGTCATTCAAAATATTTTATTTTTCAAAAAGGCATTAAAAATAAATGGTTCTATCACATTTAAAGAAAAATCTCAGAAGAACAGAAAATATTAATGGCCTAATTCACAAGCTTGGAGGACACAAGTATTGAAAAGATGTATTAGCACCCCTGCTTGTCAACTCTCATCATTTACATCATCATCATCTTCCCACAGACATCCACATCTCACATATGGGCGGAGCATTGTGCAACGGTTAATGTTGTCACCTCACAACAAGAGGTTCTCTGGTTTGATTCTCAGCTGGGTTGCCTTCTGTGTGGAGTCTGCATGAGTTTCCTCTGGGTACTCCAGTTTCCTCCCACATTAAAAAGACGTGTCTGGAGCATTTCCCCTGGTTCTCCACTGAAAATAGGTTCTGTCCTAGTCAGACTTTCCCAGTCAACAAATATAAAATAAAAAGAAAGAAATAAAATCTCACCAACAGCAGTCTCCCAACAGAATCAAAATGAACACACTCAAATGTACACCCATCTCTTACTCTGAAGCCACAAAAGTTAAATCCATTAAACAACTTCTCAAAAATCATGACACTAAACCCAACTCCACTAGAGATGTCATCCATCCAGCTTTCTTTTGACTAACATCCTATCCTCTTCCTAAAACCTAAGCTTACATTTTAATCTATCAGTTTTTCTACTGTTCTATCACCTTTTATACTGCTTTTGAGCAATTCAAACACTTTCTAATTACCTCTTTACCTAAAATGTCTCCCGCCTCCTGTCTACAGGAATTTAGATAAATTTCTATCCTTTTCTTCATTTCCAAGGTTTTCAAAAAAATGTTCAAACAACTACTTTACCATATTACCATATCAGTGTACAACATGGAGTCAGACATTGCTGTAATACCTTAGTTTCAGTGTATGCAGTTATGACAAAATCTTCAAAGGAATGGAAAATAATTCTCTGACAAGGACATAGTTGTTGAATTTTGACCAGGATCTTTGAAAGCACCATGCACTGGGTTATTTCTGAATTAACTAAAGTCATAGGGCTTAGGAAATGAAAAAACAAGCCACACTAGGTCAAATAGCCATCTAACACAGAGAACATTGTATATACAATGAATGCAAACTTCAACAGTAAGTGCATCTTCATTACGGAAGTACCGCAGGGCTCTGCAATGGGTCCTATGCTTTATTCTCATTTCGATAATGACATGTGTTCTGTCATTCTTTCCCTGAACAACTCTTTACAACAATGACATCATACTTCACAGCACAGGACACCCCTCCTCACACTTTCACATGACCTTTAGAATGACTTCCCAAATCTTTGCGAGTGACTCACCTTCAGTAACTTAGCAATTAATGTAAACAAGACCAGCACTATGATTTTTGACACTCCACACAAGCAACCCCAAAAAAAGAACACTTCAGACCTACTCAAGACTATATTAGAATACACACTGACCATTATTACATTACATGTTGCCCAAAACACCCCTTCAGTCCATTCCACGATAAACATCAACAGATACATTCACAATGTATACAGTGTAAAACATCACTACACCTCTCTCAAGAAGAGTAACTATTTCCCACTGACCCCCTGAGCTGCACTGCTACTTGTCACCTTTAATTTCAAACTCATCTTTGATAATAATGACTGTCCCTTTCTTACCAGTAAACGTAATATTAAATCCTTCCATTACAGTCTCAGAACCCAGAGTGACAATACCTTTACCTACCCAAGGCCCCACCCCCTTCAACCTCTTCACTAGGAAAAAAAAACAAAACATTCAGTAAAATTGTCCCTTCCAAATGGAACGACCTTCTCCCGGACAATAAGACAATTACAGGCTATAAAGAATTCAATAAGAAATTAATTGTCAGCTGTAAATGTTCCAGACATGTAGGTAAGACCTCCTGTTAAACTCTGTCTTATAAATTGTCTCCATACAAACACCTATATACCTGCTACTGACTGTAGAAGTTACTTATGTACTCTTTTCTTGTTTTTTCACTTCTCCCGAAATCTTTCTGCAGTGTCAGAGATACTCTTTTAGCCAGTGTGGTCTTACCTCATTCCTCATTGGTCACCAGGAGTGTTTGTTCTCACCTCATGTCTATCATTTGTTAAACCACTGCTTCGACAACAGGGCACTGTGCTATTTGGCTGTACTGCTTACCTGTTCACTCATGCACTACATCCAGCAATGAACCAATGAAACATTTTAATCTGTCTCAGTTTGTTCTTGCTTTATTCTGAACAACTGATGTTAGATTTGTCACTAGTAGTCACTATATATGTTCTGGCCAACAAAAACATTACTGTGCAACCCTGATCGTATTACATTATGCTCAATACCACGAAGATGAGTTACCTGTTATTCATAAAATTATATAACACTTTAAAAATAAACCTTATCTGCATTCAGGATTGTTAAATTCAAATGAAATCTAACATTTTATGTGCTGTATTTGCATGAATGAGTTCTGGCATATTTGTCAGAATTAGCCCACTTTTAATCATGTTTTCTGCTTTGGATCTCTCAGACTGTATGTGTGGAGCAGGTGTGCATATGCTGGTAAAATAGTTTACTTGAAAGAAGTCTCTTAACAGAAGAACAGAATGCAATTTAAAATGTTTGACTAACTTTTTTTGTAAGATACTTCAACAAGGTAGGAAATACTTTATTACACATCACATCCTTTTTAAAGTGAAGAAATGACCTTTGTTATTCCCCACAGGAGTGCTGACCACTTCAACAGGGGGCGTGCCACCTCCTTCTTGAGCATGTCTTTAGATTCCTGAACATATGACCACAAAAGGAAAAGTGCAGTCGCCGAGATACAAATCCCATCCCACACACTGTACATTGCCTCCCAACTTTCTCAGCCTTCAAAACTGATCTGAAGTCACACTTAAAAACTGCTCCTAGCTGCAATAAGCTCAGTGAAGTTATATGAAAACTCTTCCTTACTTTCTGCATCTAAAAGGAATGTTTTTTTTGTTTCATCCTCCTATATTTGAATATCAGGAAATAACTACTAACATAAGCTCGTGCCAGAAAGTATCTGCTCAAGTAATCCTCTCAACAATTTCTTTTAATGCTAACTAACCACAAAACTACTTTATCTTCTGCCTAAATACTGCCAGTGTTTTATTTGTCTATTACCCTCCTGTACAAATTTGTCCTACAAACCTTAATGCTCACCCTTACTCCTTCTTAATACTCACCTTTACTCCTTCTTATTGCTCACCCTAATGCCTTCTTAATACTCACCCTTACTCCTTCTTAATGCTCACCCTTACTCCTTCTTAATGCTCACCCTTACTTCTTCTTAATGCTCACCCTTACTCCTTCTTAATACTTATCCTTACTCCTTCTTAATGCTCACTCTTACTCCTTCTTAATGCTCACCCTAACTCCTTAATACTCACCCTTACTCCTTCTTAATGCTCATCCTTACTCCTTTTTAATGCTCACCCTTACTTCTTCTTAATGCTCACCCGTACTCCTTCTTAATGCTCACCCGTACTCCTTCTTAATACTCATCCTTACTCCTTCTTAATGTTCACCCTTACTCCTTCTTAATGCTCACCCTTACTCCTTCTTAATGCTCACCCTTACTCCTTCTTAATGCTCACCCTAACTCCTTAATACTCACCCTTATGCCTTCTTAATGCTCATCCTTACTCCTTCTTAATGCTCACCCTTACTCCTTCTTAATGCTCACCCTAACTCCTTAATGCTCACCCTTACTCCTTCTTAATGCTCACCCTAACTCCTTAATGCTCATCCTTACTCCTTCTTAATGCTCACCCTTACTCCTTCTTAATACTCACCCTTACTCCTTAATGCTTACCGTTACTCCCTTGCATTAACCAGTAACGCATTCTTTATTCTGGTAACCCATGAAGTACTGATACTGTGCATGTTAATATTTTCGTACTGAACTGTAAGCATGCTATGTATTTTCATTCTTTTTTCCATATATTTACATGTAACTACATAATAGCTGCTAAAAAGGGTTCCACATGGTTCACTCCTTGTGCATGCTAAAACAACATAAGAATAAATAAAGCATGAAATGTTAAGGAAAAGTGCTGTGATTTAATTTTGTTTTAGATTTACACAGAATGATGGGTGAGGATGGTACTTGCTGAGATATGTGAATGCTAGCTGGCATTTATTTCTAACAATCTCCTTAAGGCATTGTATTGCACAATGACTTACTCAAATGGTGATTTTTCTCTCTACATGTCACAAATACACAGTCCTTGCAGCTCTGTTGAGACATTGTTCTCTGCATTGACTTCTTTGGTCTAAAAGCTCTCTTTTTCCCAGTCTCACCAGTATAACTTTGTATAGGTTGGTCATCCCACCATAACTAGATTCATAATGATTCATTGCACAACATTTCCCTGATGGACAATAACTAGTGCATAAAATATTTGCTGAAAGCCACTTTCAGTGAATAGCAATGAAAGCTTTTCTGGAGGGGAAAAGTCCTGATGTACCCCCTATAGGTACAGAACCCACAGAACATATAAACAACTCCATAGTGGCACAATTGTCTCTATCACACAGAACTGTCCATATTATGGGTTTTTACCTTCTCAATTAGTACATCTTAGAAGGAAACTTAAATCCTATTCTATGTCAATGTCCAGCAAAATTTAAATATTAACATGCACAAAATGCAAGCTTTCTGCTGCTCTATAAATCATGTACTGCTTAATAATCACGTTCTTCAAGTGTTATATTTCTGCATTGTTTGTTACTTTGCTTCAGTTTCTTGCTAAATGTATTATAACAATCAGTATCACGTTAATTGTTTTTGCACTTAAATTCGTGCTGCTTGCTACGAACCTGTAGAGGATACAGTGTCTCTACCAAGGAGTATTAATATAAAGTTTCCCCCAAAAGGGAATTCTTAAGTCACTTAATGGATCTCCCTGCTCATCAAATTTCAGACAAATAAGTGCAAAGATATGAAAAACTAGACTGTCTGTTTTACTTCTTAAGAATATGCCTGACAAGTATTATAACAGTGTCAAGAGGTAAAGAATTATTTAACCGTAAGAAACTAAATCTGTCCTTTGGATATGATGCTGTCTTTCATATCATTCTCTTCCATAAATTTAAATACAATATAAAAAATAACCTTGTCAGAGTGTGAAGTCAATTAAAAGAATAATTTTTAAGAGAATAGAACACTCTAATCCTTCAGTCTTTTTTTAGGCAATTGGATGACATTTGAAAGAAAGGTGTTGCTGAAGAAACTGCATTATTACCTGATAAATGAGGAAGATGTCCCAGGTGTACAAAGGTGTGAGGCGATTCACATTCTGTCTCCATTATTGGCGCTAGGCAGCCTTACTTGTGTATGCTTAATTTTGAGCAAATACAATTCTTAGAAAAAATTTCTGATCCCAAATTCAGAGATCATGTGCTGCTGTCTTTTTTTGATGTTTACATACTTTCCTTTACATTTCAGTAAATGTTGGTGAATGCTCAACTTTCATTTCAAGTCTGTGGTTCTAATCAATGATTCATTTAGAGGTCTTGGGCTATGACTATATGCAATTTGGGGAATACTTTACTTTGTCACAAAAAAAATAAATTCATTTACATCAAAAATCATTTCCTGTTAAAATCAACTGGTCTTTAAAGCCTTTTCATGCACAATCCAGGTCATGGCATCAATGGTAAATACAATAAATATAAGTGTGTGTGTGTGTGGATATATATATATATATATATATATATATATATATATATATATATATATATATACACACACATATTGGTCTACCTGACAACACCGACACACTAAAACACCGACAATGAAATCACTGACACCACAAAACTGAAAGTTCAAAAACACGAAACTTCACATGCCCGACAAACCACAATCCCGACAATCAACAAACAAAACAAATCCCCTGTCCAAAAGCACACACACAACACAAGCACACCAAAAACCTTACAAACCTACACTAAACCTTACATACACAACTATCTATGCACTAACCTTAACCCAAACCCTAACTCTAAGGTCCGCCACTATCGCACACTCACCTAACCCACGCCCTAAACCTAATTCACTTAACCCACCCCCATCCCTACAGTCTGTCACTATCGCACACTAACCTTAACATGTCGGTGTTCTCAGCATCGGGATTTTCAACTGTCGATTATCTCCGTTCTCAATCTTCTGGCGTCGGTGTTCTCGTCGTCGGCGTTGTGGACTTTCAGCATTATCAGGTAGACCCATATATATATATATATATATATATATATATATATATATATATATATATATATATATATATATACAGACACACACACACACACACACACACACACACACACACACACACACACACACACTTATACACACACACACATATATAGACAGTTTAGAGTAGCCAATCAGTCAGCATGTTTCTGGGAGTATGCCAGATTACCTGAAAAAAACCTATGCAGACAAAAGTAAGACATATTTCCACACAGACAGTTATCAGAAGTCAGGATTAAACCCCTGAACCTGCAGGTATGAGTCAGACAGATATTAACAGCTGAATTAACCAGTAGTTCATTTACAGCCTCACTAACAATATATTATTAATACATGCATTTTTATATTTCTGTAAAATGTTGCTAACAGTTACATAAACAGGTAAGACTTTCAATGACAGACTTTATTTTGCAATTCATTATAAGAAATATGCTACCCGAGTTATCTGTTATACTTAAGTAGTAGCTATTCAGTTTTTATGTATGCAAATAAAATTAAAATTTTCAAATCGCAGAGCAAAACTATTAATCTAAAACTACAATTAAAATTCAGATTTTCAAGCCTTTTAAACATTGCAATAATTACTACTTCACTTTCATTTAGTGGATATAATACTTTAGACATGCTTTTTTCTGAAAATGCAGGAAACATTTTATTACTGATTTGAGTTTTAGACAAATACAATACACTTAAGAAGTTTACAAGTGTTAGATATTTTACAGTATAGTATATTATATTTTGGGAACATAAAACATTTAATATTTTTTTATACTAAATAGCCTTACACTACATACTTTAACTATACAAGAATATGAATGGTAGAAATAAAGATGTATTTTTAGGTTTATATTAAACTTGCCATTACATCATATGTGACAATATAATCACTGTTTTTAAACATTTTAGCTGACCAGATTCCAAGGGCTTGTACCATATGATTTCACAGAAGTGATCTGACTAGAAAAATAATTTAACAGAATCTAAACATATTGTGCTTGGCAGATTTCTAGCATCATTGTTAGCATCACTGCTGGGCAAGTTTGATATTCATGCTCTTGTAAAGTGAAAAAAAAACTTAAACCAGAAATATCCTTTTAGTTGTCTTCCTGCTGTTTTTGTGAGGATCTGACAGAGAGAATCCTAGCAGGGGGACATCTACACTTCTCTGACAGGGTGTTACCTTTTCGAGAACACCATGCTGAGTATAGAGACAGAGAAATCACATGCTACTGCAATGCAACAGTTTCTTAGAGCTGGAAGATTGTTTTCTCCCCATTTCTCTCTCTCTCTCTCTCTCTCACTTCCTCTCTCCCATACTTTGTGACTCTCGAATAAAACCTGTTGGAATTATGCTATAAAGAAACTGTATTAGCTTTAAAGAAATCTTTCCCCAAAAGGCAAGTCCCTGTAATTTGCATTTTAGTTTAGAAATGGTGCTTTTTGTGCAATTCTTTGTACTGCAGTATTGACAGTTCCACCATTGCTCACACTTTGTAAACCTCTACTGTCACAGGGAGGCTGTAGAGCTGATTTCTTCTCTTTGAAAACAGGTCGCTGATCACCCTGACTAATTAGCTCTAATGTTGTCTCTGTGATGGAGAAGATGAAGTCAGTTAAGAGTGTAACGGTGTAACAGTAACAGATGTACAATCTTGGGCATCTAGAGTACTGCATGGACTCCCTAGTTATATAGTAAGAAGAATAAGCAAGGTACGGAAGGCTGCACTTTGTTTAAATTGTACAGAAAAGAGTCAAAAGTAGAAATGAAACTAATACGTGCTAGCTAAAGAATCAGTGTATTATTTAGCAACAGAAAGACAGATAACTGCTTTTCTTAATAATCTAAGTACCCGTTTCCAAGCAGTTACCTAACAAGGTGCTACTGCCAACACTTGCTAGTTATACACTCTCTCACCTCACACCTCTCTCCAAGGCCCTTGACAGAAAGGGTGCATACCATGGTACAGAATCTGGAGAGTATTAACCTAACACATGAAAGAGTACATGCCATGGTATAGAATCTGGAGAGTATTAACCTAACACATGAAAGAGTACATGCCATGGTATAGAATCTGGAGAGTATTAACCTAACACATGAAAGAGTACATGCCATGGTATAGAATCTGGAGAGTATTAAGCTAACACATGAAAGAGTACATGCCATGGTACAGAATCCAGAGAGTATTAACTTAACGCATGAAAGAGTACATGCCATGGTATAGAATCTGGAGAGTATTAACCTAACACACGAAAGAGTACATGCCATGGTATAGAATCTGGAGAGTATTAAGCTAACACATGAAAGAATACATGCCATGGTACAGAATCTGGAGAGTATTAAGCTAACACATGAAAGAGTACTTGCCATGGTACAGAATCCAGAGAGTATAACACATGAAAGAGTACATGCCATGGTACAGAATCCAGAGAGTATTAACTTAACGCATGAAAGAGTACATGCCATGGTATAGAATCTGGAGAGTATTAACCTAACACACGAAAGAGTACATGCCATGATACAGAATCCAGAGAGTATTAACTTAACACATGAAAGAGTACATGCCATGGTATAGAATCTAGAGAGTATTAACCTAACACATGAAAGAGTACATGCCATGGTACAGAATCCAGAGAGTATTAACCTAACACATGAAAGAGTACATGCCATGGTATAGAATCCAGAGAGTATTAACTTAACACATGAAAGAGTACATGCCATGGTATAGAATCCAGAGAGTATTAACCTAACACATGAAAGAGTACATGCCATGGTACAGAATCCAGAGAGTGTTAATCTAACACATGAAAGAGTACATGCCATGGTATATAATCTAGCGAGTATTAACCTAACACATGAAAAAGTACATGCCATAGTATAGAATCTATTGAGTATTAACCTAACACATGGAGCAGTGATCTGATTCACTTACTATTTCAAGGGTACAGCCTTCAGAGTTTAGCTAAGTCAAGTGGCCAATTGAGAGGTTACTAATTCTAGTGTTCAAAACTCTCACGGTTGCATGTCATCTTATTATTATTGTTAGCCATATGGTACTTGTTAACACACTGTTTGACACTAAATGCTTTATTAGAACTCTATTGTCTACCACATGTGCAGATTAAGTGGCTGTTGCTAAAGGTAGGGAAGCAAATGGAGAACACCTTGACTTCCGTCTACTTTCTCAATACTGATTTTGAGCATCTCATGGGTTGGTTCACTACTTCACAGGTCCAGGGTCAACCCAAAGAAAATCAAGGTTTTCATTTCTGAATCAGCACAATGACTTTTACGTGCCCCTAATACTTGCATAATGTTAAACTAAAATAATTGTACTCTTGAAATACTTTACAGATATCTTGGTGTCTACCTATATTATTTCCCCTCTCTCATATCACATTCAACATTCATCCTCATTTCTCCAAAACAGGACATGTTACAAGTCATTTCATTTCCTGTTCCACAGACTCCTTCAGCTGTGAGGGACGGTGATGCTGATGACCCCTCTGGAATATTGCACACTGAAAAATATAAATAATTCATAAATAGGGTCACCATGTTCATATTAGCTACCCTCTTAATACATAAAATTCTGTTATACTGGAAGACATAGGACAACTTTCCTTATCAGGGAGGTTGGGAGAATATTCATTACAGTTTCTGCACAAATTGTTCATGATGGGACTTACTTATTCTGTAATGAAGGATCAGCTCTGGAGACCTGCAATGTTTTCATATCAGAATAGAAGCAATTTGGATAAAATGGTACAGAATGGCTACTACCAGCATTAGGACAGTGCTCTCTCCTTTCATCCCAAAAACCTGACCGGGCTCTCCACAAAATCTGTAGCAAGTGAATTTCCCTGTCTTCAAGAGTCATATATAAGGTTGACTAAGTTTATTTTTTCATCTTGATGCTTTTTGCCTCATGCCTGCTGACTATTGACCCTTCTCTAGTACTCCAAGACATATTTTATTCCCTCCGCCTAGATCACTGCACTACCCATTATCCCATGGGGTCCCCTGGTCTCCAATGGAAATTTGCCTTGCTGTAGGTGACCCAAGTTTAGACAGAGTGTTAAGGATGTAGGTGCCATCATCAAGGCAGCCATACGGGGTGGTTATAGTTTTTCCTCGGCCTACTGTAATCCCTACACAAGCTGGAGGTATTGATTTCACAATGTCAACCTCATGGTAATGTGTGCACTCCTGTACAGTTCCCACATCATTATTTCAGCTTATCGCAGTGCTGCATGGTACAAGCAGGCCACAGGCTCTTAGTGCACCAACTGCCTTCATACCAAACCTCCATCTGGTGTCACTAATAAAGTGGCTCAAGTTGCCACCCCTTTCCAAAGGGTGAGCAAGCCATCATTAGTTGCTCACCCACACTTACTAATTTTTCTGCTTCCTGGGTCACAAAACAATCCAGTGTTGTCTTGAGCACAATCAAGGCTTTAATCCTCAGTGCCACAAAGCTGGCAACTAAAACTGCAAATGTCCTGATGCTACTTAATGTAAACTGTGATGCATACAGTTGTATCCTAATTATGTCTCCCTACATCATGTATTTAACTGTCACTGACTATACTGTTTATTTGGTCTAAATATGATGCCATATAGCTTATGTCCTCCTAAGACCTATGTTTTTCTATAAATATTGTTTCTGGGCAACCTGTGCAGCAAATGAATTAATAAAATCACATAAAAGTTATCAATGGTATTTAAAATTTGCTATTTTAATGCTGGTTGTCTGCTGGAATATTTATTAGTAGAGTAACTTTTGTTGCCTGCAGGAATACTGTATATAAGAATGTATGCTGTCTGTAGAGATATTTGCTGCTTGTTTTGGTACATGTTAACTGCTAAAATGCTTGTTAACTACTGCGGCATTTTTTGCCTGCTGGAGTGTATGTTTCATGCTGGAATGCTTGCTGCCTGAAGTAATATTTCTTTAATGTAATATGTGTGTTGCCTTCAGAAGTGCTTGTTGCATGTGCTTGTTGTCTATGTGAATATTTGTTATGTAGAAGAATGTTTTTTTGCCTGTAAGAATATGTCTTGCCTGCATGAATAGCTGTTACATGGTGGAATATTTGCTGCCTGCATGAATATTTATGTGGAGGAATGCATGTTGCTGGTAGGAATATTTTTTTATGTGGAGAAATGCCTGTTGCCTTTCTGAGTGCTTGTTGCCTGCAGGAATATCTTCTGCAACAAGGAATTTCTGTTATCTGTAGGGATTATTCCTTTCCGACTCCATGACTCCACTCATTCTTCCCTCCTATTACAGACTTATTTGGCTCTTGTCCAGCTACAAATTTCTTTTTCTGCATTTAGTTCCACAGGTTTTATAACTTCATTGTATAAGTATAAATTCTATTTTGCTGAACAAGTTAATAATACTGTCAAAAGTTCTTTTACAGTGGAATTCAAAAGAGAAAAAAATCCAAATTAAAAACAAAACATAGAAATACTCTTATGATAAAGTACTTATTTGTGAGGTTGGTGAAAAGCAGAAAAACTGAAGAAAAGTCATGTAGACAAAGAGGGCTCATGCAAACTCCTCTCAGACAACAGCCAGGTGTTGGGTCTTAGTGGTTCTCCCATAATAGTAACTACAGAGATGTATGTCTCCAGTTGTAATACATTACTAAAACAACTAAGTATCTTGCAAGTCAAACCTGACTCCATTTATCACATTGGTAAGTAGCCTTTTAACTTTATTCAGAAAGACATTACATCAGGAAGTTCATCATTATTTCTTACTTATCTTTCAGGTTTACTCTTTGGCTGCAAATACATCTTTGCCTGTTGATCTGCTGAAGGTCAGTTCATTAGAGATAGGTCATATTTTCTCTATACTTTTTTTATTTTCTGGATAACCAAGAAAAAAATAGAGTTTTGGATAACTGTCACATTGTCTTCTAGACTCTCCAGCATCATAGTCATTACCATATAAGCAAAACAAAACTTCCATTCATTGAGAGGCTCCTTGCATGGTCAACAATTTGCATTCTTCTTTTCTTAATTTTATAGGTTTTCCTTCTGGTGTTTTACCCAGTTCAAGTTCATTCCTTTGCATATGTTTTTTTTTAATAGCCGTCTCTCATTAAGTCATTTTTTCCAAGATGGGAATAAATCTATCTGATCAGATGCTACTATCCCAAGCCTGATTCCACAGTGTCAGTATTCCCCAACCCCTTTTTATTAATTTTAAGTAAGGATATCACAGTTTGCATGTCTTCTGTAGTCATCGTTTCAGAGTGTTTCTCTTTTCTCCATGGCTGTGCAATAGAGGATTTGGCATATTTAAGAAAAGGTTGCCATCCACATGGGACAGGGCAAGTTTCCTCTCAGAGAAACACAATTGCAATCTCATAAGAGTTGTGTTTTGAAGAGGAACTTCAGTGAGAAGATTTATGCAACGAGTTGGAGCTTTGAAGGATTGGGTATGTAGAAAATATAATGGAATGGTACTGTAATCTGCAGTGGTGGTGCTGCGGTAGCGTTGTCGCCTCACAGTAAGATGCTATCCGGTTCGATTCTCAGCTAGAGCGTCTTCTGCGTGGAGCTATACGTGAATGGGCATACCTTCTTTGAAGGTTGTGCGTCAGGGCTGGCAACTCCACACGTAAAAATCAACTGCCAATCATTAGCGGACCGGAGTTCCGCTGTGGCGACCCCTAACCGGGAAAAGCCGAAAGACACATCATCATCAATGGAATGGTACTGTAACTTCTTCTAATCCTTTACAATAGGAACTATAAGGAATACACAGTTGCCATCTCTTCTCTTTTTCTCTTCCCCATGGTTCTCACTCTGTTTTGTAAGTAAACTATTTTATTATTAATTTCTACTTACATTAGTGTCATATATCTTAATAGGGCATTTAAAACACTTTCTTATTTCTCACATCTTCTTGAATGCTTTATATTTCTTTTCAAGCTCACAGTTCAGTTCTTTGCACCTTTTTCTTGGCTTACTACACAGATATTTCCTACTGGGCTTAGCATTTGGATATTTAGGACCCACCAGAATACTAGTACAAAGCATAATCTTGCTTTTTTTGAATCTGGGCATTTAACTGCAAGTGGCCCAGGCATTTTTATTGGTTCTTTGCTGAGTTCATTTGTCTCTTTATATGTGATCACTGATTACTGCCACTGGCAAGACTATGAAGGGAAACATAATTCATTACATGCACACACACAACACAAAACAACACACACACACACACACACACACACACACACACACACACACACACACACACACACACAAACACACACACACGTATGTAGTTGGCTTTTTTCTAACTTCCAAAGTCCAACACTACAGGTTCATTCACATAACCTTGTGGATGGTGTACAGGGAGAAAGCCCTGACTATAGCCCAGGTAACCGGAGTCTGTCTCAGGTGCCTATCCCCGTGGGAATGGATAGTGAGTGGCAGTCCTTCACTGAGTTCTGGTGGAGGTCTGAGCTGAAATGGAAAAATACTGGGCTAGTGGGGGGAGGTGAAAGAAGCAAAGGAGGCATGGCCATCCTATTGGCCCAGGGCAGAGCATGTGCTTAAACCATTCCCTTTGCCACCCAACAAGGTGCGCCTACATTGTCACAGTGAAGGAGAAATGTTAGAATTAGAAAAATCCCAGCATTACATAAGCTGCTATAGGAGAAGAAGAAGGGCTAATAGTTCTGGGGTTCCCCTCCCCCCAGCATAAGTATATCAGTAAGGGAGCAGCCAAGAGACCAAAAAAGAGGGAAAAGAAAAAAAAATAGGTCCATTTAGTTCATGCAGGAATGTTTCAATTATCTTATTGCTCTGAGTAAATGAAATGGAAGCATGTAATTTGGGCCACTCATTCCATACATCATACTGAGACAATTATTGTTCTTGATGTAGACATTCGTTGTGTCCAAAGGCAATTTCTGGTTAAAAGAAATTACTTTGATGCTTACAGTAACCTATCCCTACATTTTCAGTTATGGATAGGATAACCGTAACAGCCTTCTACTGCCGTCACCAAACAGCATTGGAGGTTTTATATATTCATTACTTCTATGGTTCCTGTCTCCACTTCATCTCCTAGGAACACAGCGTGCTGCATGGGTTTCCTATTGTATGGGTTTTATTGTTCTATAAAACCGCTATTCACACCCCGTAACACTAGTTGGGGGTTTCCTTAGTTACCTTCTCTGCCATTTATAGCATTGCATGCAAAGTTAAAATGGTGAGACCCTCATGAGAAGATTCAACAGGGGTTAGGAATAACAGTCCTTCAGGTACAAAAATAATATACAACTGGGTTACAGGTATTGCAGACAGTGAGATAAAAACAACCCGAGGCACAGGTGAAAGGGTAGCAGCACAAAGAAATCAGTCATAAATAATACTTTAAAACTGAATACAGACCACATTCAAACATACTTTATAAGTGCGTGACCAATCCAAAGCGAGTTTTCTCATATTTTACATTCATGGTTTTAAGACTAGTTATTTTGTATTAAAGATGCTCATTGTTTCATTACTAGGAGCATACACTAAGAAAACTGTAATTTTTTTGTTTTGTTTTCAAAGATATTAGATCTTGCTGTGCTTCCTGGAATACAACACTGTTAAGTTAAAGCTTTTTGTTTGTCTATCAGATTGCTTGCATTTAGTGGTAAACCAATTTCTTCTTTATAGTACCCTAGTTTTGCTATTTTCCTTTTTCACGGATATCAATGTTTGAATAATTAACAATACTTCATCATCACCTCCCCAAATTATGAATATTCATACCTTTACAATGCCTGCTCTTTGGAATTTAAGTGCACTTTTTGTCTGCCTTACACAGCTAAGCAACTTTAAAACTGATTCACCAAGCAGACCTCACAACTCTCCTTATTTTGGTGAAACATTCCTATTTTTAGGCCTGATTTACTCCTTCCCATGATGCACCCTGGTTGTGCCTGTAAACGGTCTACTGTGATCAGTATACTACCCCGGTAAACAGACTGAATAAATGAATAAATAAAGAAATAAATTGAGCTATTTTTGGAGGCATGCCCCTATTTTCAGGCTTGATTTACCCCTTCATACAATCTTCTGATCCTCCCTCCTAATCACATATGATTTTGAAGCTGTCTAGTACACAGAAAACCACACTACATGACCAACATAGTAGTGGCAACAATAATTTAAAGAAAGAGGACACATCTTATATCTCCCTCACTCCCTTATTCTTAAGCAAAAATTAATGACCTTGTGTTTTAGAATTTTACAATGCAGTTCTTTAAACTTTACAGATTTTACAGTTCCTTTTTGATAATGTGCTTATATTTTCCATAATTTTTTATCTTTTTTTTTAAACCGTGTGTTTCTGAGTAGTATCCCAAATTCCTACAGTAAGCAGGAAATTATGTGCTATTTCTTAATCAAAATTTATGCTAATTAAATGTCTAGATTTTAGGTAGATGTTACTACATTTCAAGGACCTTGATTCCTATTTTCAATACCCGCAGGTTGATAGGTATGGCTCCAAGTTTGGCCAAATGGTAGCTCAGTAATTTAGCCACGTATGAACCAGTTGTCTGGCTGTTATGGCAGTGTCATATTTTTTCAGAATTTCAGAAAACGCTCCTACTGGCATTTGCAACTCTTTTTTCATTTTGCTCTGGGTGTTTCATATTTCAGTGATACCCTGGGAGCACTGTCTGGTTAATTGGTTTGCTTGGAGTCACACAGTAAACAGATGGAGGTAGAGGTAATCAAACCCTGTACCTTACTATATGGAAAGGTTCTGTTGAGAACTTAAAGCTTTAATATTCTGTATTAACTGGCAGACTATTTAACTAACACATAGTAAATTACACTTTGTGAAAACATGTCACATAGTGTGTTTTTTGTAAACGGGCCATACATGGACAGAATATTCAAAAGAACTTTCCATCCTTAAGTTCCTCTCTCAGGGTTGCTGCTCTTCTGGTGACAGGCTGCTAGGATACCTAGACTGTTCTTAGAAAGGTCAGGAGAAACTTTCACCACTTCAGCAGGTTTAAGATATGTTTCTAAAAGTCAATTTAAAAGACATTTATTACAAAAACTTTTAATTTAGTCTGAATTTTTACTGTTACTGACATTTATTATATTCAGCTCTAGGTATTAGTAATTGTGCTCAGTAACACGTTCATTTAATATTTTATCAGATCCTTGGGAAAAGCACTGGCACAAACTTTGATTTGACTGATTTTGATCTGATTTAACACGAGCACCCCAGGTGCCCTCCTCTTTCACTTTTGCTACTGCTTTTCCTCTACCGGTGAACTCCAAGTTTTTGTCACTATGATGCAATATTTTGCCCAGTGAAGTCAAGCTGCCATGTTTCAGACCAATCCCCAGTCTTTCCAAATTTCTTTGCACTCTTTCTATACCTTGTGTAGTACTCCCCTGGAACAACATTGTGTTTCTTTCCTTAGCCCTGAGGTGTACTGGTTCTGGAAGACATTTATATGTAAATGAGATATTTGGGCAGTATGTCCTCTGATCATTCTGATATTCTGCAAGACAGTATACACTTGTAAATGATCATATGCATTTCTGTATAAAGCATGCATTTTTTTCATTATGCATACGGGAACAGAGATATAGCTGTTAGTGGTAGTAGTTCTATATTAATGTTAAAGACAGAATACAGATTCTAGGCTATGAGATTCTAGAACACAGAGGCTCACATGTATATGCCTAAACTGGTTACACTGTTATGTTCTCCATTGGTTTATGCAATAGATGTTATCATGCTACATTCTTTACATACAACGTTTAGATCATTCCTTGCTAACAAGTTCAGGTCAAAGTAATCCTCAGATACAGTTAAAACAAAGGAAAGCGACTCCCAGTAATGGAATTACCTAGTCTCAGTACTTAAACTATTGAAACAAGGTAGCTGGTAATTATACATCAGCAGCTTATTCTGTCAGTGAATGAGTTACATGATTCATACAAGTATACTATTAATACTGTGTCCCAATCTAGACATAAAGTACATTTGTTTAGCACAAATGTCCTATCTCAATTAACCCTCCATGCAACACATGAATACAATAATTATTGTGACTGGAAATTCTTCATCTTCTAGAGTAGCTTTTGCTTTTAAAATCTATGCTCTTTCTGAAGACTACAGTTCCTAAACGTCTTAGCTTCTTTCTTTTTTTTTTTAAACTTTATGTGCATGGAGCTTTCTCCCCAAGACACAACTGAAAAGGGGTTTTGTGTACAGTTGGACTTTCCCTATAAACTAAATAAATAAATACTTTCATGAAACTGTAATTAGCCTCTACAGACATAGATTTTGGACAGAAGTAATGTTCAGCGCATATTAGCAGATTTTCTAAATCTGTTACTTTCTGTAGTGAGAGGCATCAGTATGTATTCATTGGTCTGGAATAAATAATGGTTAAAACTATATGACTATGCATTTTTGGTGAGTCAGCCAAATAAAGTCTAAGATGCTGTAAGTAATGTATCTGCTCATCTTTGGTAACCAGGTGTCAGAGATGGTAAGCACATGCTGCTTATCTTTGGTAACTAGGTGTCGGAGCTGGTAAGCACATGCTGCTTATCTTTGGTAACCAGGTGTTCTAGCTGGTAAGCACACGTTCCTTATCTTTGGTAAACAGTTGTCGGAGCTGGTAAGCACATACTGCTTATCTTTGGTAACCAGGTGTCGGAGCTGGCAAGCACATGCTGCTTATCTTTGGTAACCAGGTGTCAGAGCTGGTAAGCACATGCTGCTTATGTTTTTAACAAGGAGTTTGAGCTGGTAAGCACATGCTGCTTACCTTTGGTAACCAGGTGTCTGAGCTGGTAAGCACATGCTGCTCATCTTTGGTAACCAAGTGTCTGAGCTGGTAAGCACATGCTGGTAAGCACATGCTGCTTATCTTTGGTAACCAGGTGTCTGAGCTGGTAAGCACATGCTGTTCAGCTTTGGTAACCAGGTGCTGAGGTGGTAAGCACATGCTGCTTATCTTTGCTAACAAGGTGGCTGACCTGGTAAGCACATGCTGCTTATCTTTGGTAACCAGGTGTCTGAGCTGGTAAGCACATGTTGCTTATCTTTAGTAACCAGGTGGCGGAGCTGGTAACCACATGCTGCTTATTTTTGGTAACCAGGTGTCTGAGCTGGTAAGCACATGCTGCTTATCTTTGGTAACCAGTTGTCTGAGCTGCTAAGCACATGCTGCTTATCTTTGGTAACCAGGTGTCTCAGCTGGTAAGCACATGCTGCTTATCTTTAGTAACCAGGTGCCTGAGCTGGTAAGTACATGCTGCTTATCTTTGGTAACCAGGTGTCTGAGCTGGTAAGCACATGCTGCTTATCTTTGGTAACTAGGTGTCTGAGCTGGTAAGGACATGCTGCTCAGCTTTGGTAACCAGGTGTCTGAACTGATAAGTACATGCTGCTTATTTTTGGTAATCAGGTGTCTGAGCTGGTAGTCTGTGACATACACATGCTAATTATTTTTGGTAATCAGGTGTCAGAGCTGGTAAAGCACATGCTGTTCATCTTTGGTACCTAGGTGTATCTTTGGTATGCAGGTGTCGGAGTTGGTAAAAACATGCTGCTTATCTTTGGTAACTAGATGTCTAAGCTAGTAAGCACATGCTGCTTATCTTTGGTAACCAGGTGTCTGAGCTGGTAAACACATGCTGGTAAGCACATGCTGCTTATCTTTGGTAACTAGGTGCCTGAGCTGGTAAGCACATACTGCTTATCTTTGGTAACCAGGGCTGAGCTGGTAAGCACATGCTGCTTATCTTTGGTAACTAGGTGCCTGAGCTGGTAAGCACATGCTGGTAAGCACATACTGCTTATCTTTGGTAACCAGGTGCCTGAGCTGGTAAGCACATGTTGCTTATCTTTGGTAACCAGGTGTCTGAGCTGGTAAGCACATATTGCTCAGCTCTGGTAACCAGGTGTCTGAGGTGATACACACATGCTAATTATTTTTGGTAATCAGGTGTCAGAGCTGGTAAGCACATGCTGTTCATCTTTGGTACCTAGGTGTCTAAGCTGGTAAGCACATGCTGCTTATCTTTGGTATGCAGGTGTCTGAGCTGGTAAGCACATGCTGCTTATCTTTGGTAACTAGGAGTCTGAGCTGGTAAGCACATGCTGCTCATCTTTGGTAACCAGGTGTCTGAGCTGGTAAGCACATGCTTCTTATCTTTGGTAGCCAGGTGCCTGAGCTGGTAAGAACATGTGGCTTATCTTTGGTAACCAGCTGTCTGAGCTGGTAAGCACATGCTGCTCAGCACTGGTAACCAGGTGCCTAAGCTGTAAGCACATGCTGCTTATTTTTGGTTACTAGGTGCCTGAGCTGGTAAGCACATGCTGCTCATCTTTGGTAACCAGGTGTCTGAGCTGGTAAGCACATGTTGCTTATCTTTGGTAACCAGGTGTCTCAGCTGGTAAGCACATGCTGCTTATCTTTGGTAACCAGGTGTCTCAGCTGGTAAGTACATGCTGCTTATCTTTGGTAACCAGGGGTCTGAGCTGGTAAGCACATGTTGCTTATCTTTGGTAACCAGGTGCCTGAGCTGGCAAGTACATGCTGCTTATCTTTGGTAATCAGGTGTCAGAACTGGTAAGTACATGCTGCTCAGCTTTGGTAACCAGGTGTCTGAGCTGGTAAGCACATGCTGCTGACCTTTGGTAACCATGTGTCTGAGCTGATAAGTACATGCTGCTTATTGTTGGTAATCAGGTGCCGGAGCTGGTAAGCACATGCTGCTTATCTTTGGTAACCAGGTGTCTGAGCTGTAAGCACATGCTGGTAAGTACATGCTGCTTATCTTTGGTTACTAGGTGCCTGAGCTGGTAAGCACATGCTGCTCATCTTTGGTAACCAGGTGTCTCAGCTGGTAAGCACATGCTGCTTATCTTTGGTAACCAGGTGTCGGAGCTTGCAAGCACATGCTGCTTATCTTTGGTAACCAGGTGTCGGAGCTGGTAAGCACATGCTGCTTATCTTTGGTAACCAGGAGTTTGAGCTGGTAAGCACATGCTGCTCATCTTTGGTAACCAGGTGTCTGAGCTGGTAAGCACATGCTACTTATCTTTGGTAACCAGGTGTCTGAGCTGGTAAGCACATGCTATTCAGCTTTGGTAACCAGGTGCCTGAGGTGGTAAGCACATGCTGCTTATATTTGGTAACCGGGTGCTTGAGATGGTTAGCACATGCTGCTTATATTTGGTAACCAGGTGTCTGAGCTGGTAAGCACATGCTGCTCAACTTTGGCAACTAGGTGTCTGAGCTGGTAAGCACATGCTGCTTATCTTTGGTAACCAGGTGCTTGAGATGGTTAGCACATGCTGCTTATCTTTGGTAACCAGGTGTCTGAGCTGGTAAGCACATGCTGTTCATCTTTGGTAACCAGGTGTCTGAGCTGATAAGCACATGCTGCTTATTTTTGGTAACCAGGTGTCTGAGCTGGTAAGCACATGCTGCTTATCTTTGGTAACCAGGTGTCTGAGCTGGTAATCACATGCTGCTTATCTTTGATAACCAGGTGTCTGAGCTGGTAAGCACATGCTGCTTATCTTTGGTAACCAGGTGTCTGAGCTGGTAAGCACATGCTGCTCAGCTTTGGTAAACAGGTGTCTGAGGTAATAAGCACATGCTGCTTATTTTTGGTAATCAGGTGCCGGAGCTGGTAAGCACATGCTGCTTATCTTAGGTAACTAGGTGTCTAAGCTGGTAAGCACATGCTGCTTATCTTTGGTAACCAGGTGTCTGAGCTGTACGCACATGCTGGTAAGCACATGCTGCTTATCGTTGGTTACTAGGTGCTTGAGCTGGTAAGCACATGCTGCTTATCTTTGGTAACCAGGTGTCTGAGCTGGTAAGCACATGTTGCTTATTTTTGGTAACCAGGTGCCTGAGCTAGTAAGCACATGCTTCTTATCTTTGGTAACTAGGTGTCAGAGCTGGTAAGCACATGCTGCTCATCTTTGTTAACCAGGTGTCTGAGCTGGTAAGCACATGCTGCTTATCTTTGGCAACCAGGTGTTGAGCTGGTAAGCACATGCTGCTTATCTTTGGTAACCAGGTGTCTCAGCTGGTAAGCACATGCAGCTTATCTTTGGTAACCAGGTGTCTCAGCTGGTAAGCACATGCTGCTTATCTTTGGGAACCAGGTGTCTCAGCTGGTAAGCACATGCAGCTTGTCTTTGGTAACCAGGTGTCTCAGCTGGTAAGCACATGCTGCTTATCTTTGGTAACCAGGTGTCTCAGCTGGTAAGCACATGCAGCTTATCTTTGGTAACCAGGTGTCTCAGCTGGTAAGCACATGCTGCTTATCTTTGGTAACCAGGTGTCTCAGCTGGTAAGCACATGCAGCTTATCTTTGGTAACCAGGTGTCTCAGCTGGTAAGCACATGCTGCTCATCTTTGGTAACCAGGTGTCAGAGCTAGGTAGGACATGCTTATCTTTGGTAACCAGATGTCTGAGCTGTAAGCACATGCTGGTAAGCACATGCTGCTTATCTCTGGTAACTAGGTGCCTAAGCTGGTAAGGACATGCTGCTCATCTTTAGTAACCAGGTGTCTGAGCTGGTAAGCACATGCTGCTTATCTTTGGTAACCAGGTTTCTCAGCTGGTAAGCACATGCTGCTTATCTTTGGTAACCAGGTGCCTCAGCTGGTAAGTACATGCTGCTTATCTTTGGTAACTAGGTGTCTGAGCTGGTAAGCACATGCTGCTCAGCTTTGTTAACCAGGTGTCTGAGCTGATAAGTACATGCTGCTTATTTTTGGTAATCAGGTGTCAGAGCTGGTACGCACATGCTGCTTATCTTTGGTAACCAGGTGTCTGAGCTGGTAAGCACATGCTGGTAAGCACATGCTGCTTATCTTTGATAACTAGGTGCCTGAGCTGGTAATCACATGCTGGTAAGCACATACTGCTTATCTTTGGTAACCAGGTGGCTGAGCTGGTAAGCACATGCTGCTTATCTTTGGTAACTGGGTGCCTGAGCTGGTAAGCACATGCTGGTAAGCACATACTGCTTATCTTTGGTAACCAGGTGGCTGTGCTGGTAAGCACGTGCTGGTATGAACATGCTGCTTATCTTTGGTACCTGGGTGCCTGAGCTGGTAAGCACATGCTGGTAAGCACATACTGCTTATCTTAGGTAACCAGGTGCCTGTGCTGGTAAGCACATGTTGCTTATCTTTGATAACCAGGTGTCTGAGCTGGTAAGCACAAATTGCTCAGCTTTGGTAACCAGGTGTCTGAGCTGATAAGCACATGCTGCTTATTGTTATTAATCAGGTGTCGGAGCTGGTAAGCACATGCTGTTCATCTTTCGTACCTAGGTGTCTAAGCTGGTAAGCATATGCTGCTTATCTTTGGTATCCAGGTGTCTGAGCTGGTAAGCACATGGTGCTTATCTTTGGTAACCAGGTGTCTGAGCTGGTAAGCACATGCTGCTCATCTTTGGTAACTAGGTGTCTGAGCTGGTAAGCACATGCTGTTCAGCTTTGGTAACCAGGTGTCTGGGCTGATAAGTACATGCTGCTTATTTTTGGTAATCAGGTGCCTGAGCTGGTAAGCACATGCTGCTTATCTTTGGTAACTAGGTGCCTAAGCTGGTAAGCACATGCTGCTGATCTTTGGTAACCAGGTGTCAGAGCTAATAAGCACATGCTTATCGTTGTAACCAGGTGTCTGAGTTGTAAGCACATGCTGGTAAGCACATGCTGCTTATCTTTGGTAACTAGCTGCCTGAGCTGGTAAGCACATACTGCTTATCTTAGGTAACCAGCTGCCTGAGCTGGTATGCACATGCTGCTTATCTTTGGTAACTAGCTGCCTGAGCTGGTAAGCACATACTGCTTATCTTAGGTAACCAGCTGCCTGAGCTGGTATGCACATGCTGCTTATCTTTGGTAACCAGGTGTCTCAGCTGGTAAGCACATGCTGCTCATCTTTGGTAACCAGGTGTCTGAGCTGGTAAGCACATGTTGCTTATCTTTGGTAACCAGGTGTCTGAGCTGGTAAGCACATGCTGCTCAGCTTTGGTAACCAGGTGTCTGAGCTGGTAAATACATACTGCTCATCTTTGGTAACCAGGTGCCTGAGCTGGTAACCAGGTGCCTGAGCTGGTAAGTACATGCTGCTTATCGTTGGTAACCAGGTGTCTGAGCTGATAAGTACATGCTGCTTATTTTTGGTAATCAGGTGTCGGAGCTGGTAAGCACATGCTGTTTATCTTTGGTAACCTGGTGTCAGAGCTAGTAAGCGCATGCTTATCTTTGGTAACCAGGTGTCTGAGCTGTAAGCACATGCTGGTAAGCACATGCTTCTTATCTTTGGTAACTAGGTGCCTGAGCTGGTAAGCACATGCTGGTAAGCACATACTGCTTATCTTTGGTAACCAGGTGTTTGAGCTGGTAAGCACATGCTGGTAAGCACATGCTGCTTATCTTTGGTAACCAGGTGCCTGAGCTGGTAAGCATATGTTGCTTATCTTTGGTAACCAGGTGCCTGAGCTGATAAGCACATGCTGCTTATTTTTAGTAATCAGGTGCTGGAGCTGGTAAGCACATGCTGTTCATCTTTGGTAACTAGGTGTCTAAGCTGGTAAGCACATGCTAGTAAGCACATGCTGCTTATCATTGGTATCCAGGTGTCTGAGCTGGTAAGCACATGGTGCTTATCTTTAGTAACCAGGTGTCTGAGCTGGTAAGCACATGCTGCTCATCTTTGGTAACCAGGTGCCTAAGCTGGTAAGTACATGCTGCTTATTTTTGGTAACCAGGTGTCTGAGATGGTAAGCACATGCTGCTCATCTTTGGTAACCAGGTGCCTAAGCTGGTAAGTACATGCTGCTTATTTTTGGTAATCAGGTGTCGGAGCTGGTAAGCACATGCTGCTTATCTTTGGTAACCAGGTGTCAGAGCTAGTAAGCACATGCTTATCTTTGATAACCAGGTGTCTGTGCTGTAAGCACATGCTGGTAAGCACATGCTGCTTATCTTTGGTAACTAGGTGCCTGAGCTGGTGAGCACATACTGCTTATCTTTGGTAACCAGCTGCCTGAGCTGGTAAGCACATGTTGCTTATCTTTGGTAACCAGGTGTCTGAGCTGGTAAGCACATGTTGCTTATCTTTGGTAACCAGGTGTCTGAGCTGGTAAGCACATGCTGCTTATGTTTGGTAACCAGGAGTTTGAGCTGGTAAGCACGTGCTGCTCATCTTTGGTAACCAGGTGTCTGAGCTGGTAAGCACATGCTGCTTATCTTTGGTAACTACGTGTCTAAGCTGGTAAGCACATGCTGTTTATCTTTGGCAACCTGGTGTCAGAGCTAGTAAGTGCATGCTTATCTTTGGTAACCAGGTGTCTGAGCTGTAAGCACATGCTGGTAAGCACATGCTTCTTATCTTTGGTACCTAGGTGTCTAAGCTGGTAAGCATATGCTGCTTATCTTTGGTATCCAGGTGTCTGAGCTGGTAAGCACATGCTGCTTATGTTTGGTAACCAGGAGTTTGAGCTGGTAAGCACGTGCTGCTCATCTTTGGTAACCAGGTGTCTGAGCTGGTAAGCACATGCTGCTTATCTTTGGTAACCAGGTGTCTGAGCTGGTAAGCACATGCTGCTTATCTTTGGTAACCAGGTGTCTGAGCTGGTAAGCACATGCTGCTTATGTTTAGTAACCAGGTGTCTCAGCTGGTAAGCACATGCTGCCTATCTTTGGTAACCAGGTGTCTGAGCTGGTAAGCACATGCTGCTCATCTTTGGTAACCAGGTGTCTGAGCTGGTAAGCACATGCTGCTTATCTTTGGTAACCAGGCATCTCAGCTGGTAAGCACATACTGCTTATCATTAGTAACCAGGTGTCTGAGCTGGTAAGCACATGTTGCTTATCTTTGGTAACCAGGTATATGAGCTGGTAAGCACATGTTGCTTATCTTTGGTAACCAGGTGTCTGAGCTGATAAGCACATGCTGATTATTTTTAGTAAACATGTATCGGAGCTGGTAAGCACATGCTGTTCATCTTTGTTACCTAGGTGTTTAAGCTGGTAAGCATATGCTGCTTATCTTTGGTATCCAGGTTTCTGAGCTGGTAAGCACATGCTGCTTATGTTTGGCAACCAGGAGTTTGAGCTGGTAAGCACATGCTGCTCATCTTTGGTAACCAGGTGTCTGAGCTGGTATGCACATGCTGCTTATCTTTGGTAACCAGGCGTCTCAGCTGGTAAGCACACACTGCTTATCTTTAGTAACCAGGTGTCTCAGCTGGTAAGCACATGCTGCTTATTTTTGGTATCGAGGTGTCTGAGCTGGTAAGCACATGGTGCTTATCTTTGGTAACCAGGTGTCTGAGCTGGTAAGCACATGCTGCTCATCTTTGGTAACCAGGTGTCTGAGCTGGTAAGCACATGCTGCTTATCTTTGGTAATGAGGTGTCTGAGCTGGTAAGCACATGCTGCTTATGTTTGGTAACCAGGTGCCTGAGCTGGTAAATACATGCTGCTTATTTTTGGTAACCAGGTGTCTGAGCTGGTAAGCACATGCTGCTCAGGTTTGGTAACCAGGTGTCTAAGCTGGTAAGCACATGCTAGTAAGCACATGCTGTTTATCTTTGGTATCGAGGTGTCTGAGCTGGTAAGCACATGGTGCTTATCTTTGGTAACCAGGTGTCTGAGCTGGTAAGCACATGCTGCTCATCTTTGGTAACCAGGTGTCTGAGCTGGTAAGCACATGCTGCTTATCTTTGGTAATGAGGTGTCTGAGCTGGTAAGCACATGCTGCTTATGTTTGGTAACCAGGTGCCTGAGCTGGTAAGTACATGCTGCTTATTTTTGGTAACCAGGTGTCTGAGCTGGTAAGCACATGCTGCCCAGGTTTGGTAACCAGGTGTCTGAGCTGATAAGTACATGCTGCTTATTTTTGGTAATCAGGTGTCGGAGCTGGTAAGCACATGCTGCTTATCTTTGGTAACCAGGTGTCTGAGCTGTAAGCACATGCTGGTAAGCACATGCTGCTTATCTTTGGTAACAAGGTGCCTGAGCTGGTAAGCACATGCTGGTAAGCACATACTGCTTATCTTTGGTAACCAGGTGTCTGAGCTGGTAAGCACATGCTGGTAAGCACATGCTTCTTATCTGTGGTAACTAGGTGCCTGAGCTGGTAAGCACATACTGCTTATCTTTGGTAACCAGGTGCCTGAGCTGGTAAGCACATGTTACCTATCTTTGGTAACCAGGTGTCTGAGCTGGTAAGCACATATTGCTCAGCTTTGGTAACCAGGTGTCTGAGCTGGTAAGCACATGCTGCTCATCTTTGGTAACCAGGTGTCTGAGCTGGTAAGCACATGCTGCTTATCTTTGGTAACCAGGCGTCTCAGCTGGTAAGCACATACTGCTTATCTTTAGTAACCAGGTGTCTGAGCAGGTAAGCACATGCTGCTCTTCTTTGGTAACCAGGTGTCTGAGCTGGTAAGCACATGCTGCTTATCTTTGGTAATGAGGTGTCTGAGCTGGTAAGCACATGCTGCTTATATTTGGTAACCAGGTGCCTGAGCTGGTAAGTACATGCTGCTTATTTTTGGTAACCAGGTGCCTGAGCTGGTAAGCACATGCTGCTCAGGTTTGGTAACCAGGTGTCTGAGCTGATAAGTACATGCTGCTTATTTTTGGTAATCAGGTGTCGGAGCTGGTAAGCGCATGCTGCTTATCTTTGGTAACCAGGTGTCTGAGCTGTAAGCACATGCTGGTAAGCAGATGCTGCTTATCTTTGGTAACAAGGTGCCTGAGCTGGTAAACACATGCTGGTAAGCACATACTGCTTATCTTTGGTAACCAGGTGTCTGAGCTGGTAAGCACATGCTGGTAAGCACATGCTGCTTATCTGTGGTAACTAGGTGCCTGAGCTGGTAAGCACATACTGCTTATCTTTGGTAACCAGGTGCCTGAGCTGGTAAGCACATGTTACCTATCTTTGGTAACCAGATGTCTGAGCTGGTAAGCACATATTGCTCAGCTTTGGTAACCAGGTGTCTGAGCTGGTAAGCACATGCTGCTTATCTTTGGTAACCAGGCATCTCAGCTGGTAAGCACATACTGCTTATCTTTAGTAACCAGGTGTCTCAGCTGGTAAGCACATGCTGCTTATTTTTGGTAACCCGGTGTCTGAGCTGGTAAGCACATGCTGCTTATCTTTGGTAACCAGGTGTCTGAGCTGTTAAGTACATGCTGTTCATCTTTGGTAACTAGGTGTCTAAGCTGGTAAGCACATGCTGTTTATCTTTGGTATCCAGGTGTCTGAGCTCGTAAGCACATAGTGCTTATCTTTGGTAACCAGGTGTCTGAGCTGGTAAGCACATGCTGCTCATCTTTGGTAGCCAGGTGTCTGAGCTGGTAAGCACATGCTGCTTATCTTTGGTAACAAGGTGTCTGAGCTGGTAAGCACATGCTGCTTATGTTTGGTAACCAGGTGCCTGAGTTGTTAAGGACATGCTGCTGATTTTTGGTAACCAGGTGGCTCAGCTGGTAAGGACATGCTGCTCAGCTTTGGTAACCAGGTGTCTGAGCTGATAAGTACATGCTGCTTATTTTTGGTAATCAGGTGTCGGAGCTGGTAAGCACATGCTGCTTATCTTTGGTAACCAGGTGTCAGAGCTAGTAAGCACATGCTTATCTTTGGTAACCAGGTGTCTGAGCTGTAAGCACATGCTGGTAAGCACATGCTGCTTATCTGTGGTAACTAGGTGCCTGAGCTGGTAGGCACATGCTGCTTATCTTTGGTAACCAGGTGCCTGAGCTGGTAAGCACATGTTACTTATCTTTGCTAACGAGGTGTCTGAGCTGGTAAGCACATATTGCTCAGATTTGGTAACCAGGTGTCTGAGCTGGTAAGCACATGCTGCTCAGCTTTGGTAACCAGGAGTCTGAGCTGCTAAGCACATGTTGTTCATCTTTGGTAACTTGGTGTTTAAGCTGGTATGCACATGCTGCTTATCTTTGGTATCCAGGTATCTGAGCTGGTAAGCACATGCTGCTTATCTTTGGTAACCAGGTGTCTTGAGCTGGTAAGCACATGTTTTTGCACTTGACCCAAGAGGCTTATGAGAACTGACTGCTGTCATTTCTCCTAATTCACACTAACTTAACACACATCACTCGAAAAAGACGCAATAGGCAAAAAGCACAATATAAGTTAGGTAGATGACTAAAAAGTACATCAGCAAGAGAAAAAATTGAATGTTTAATCCATCAGAACATTAAAAAGTGACATGTTGCAATGTAGTCCATTAAAATGTATAGGAAGTCAAGCCACAATAAAACAAAGGGTTGGCTGCAACTTAACAGCAACACTAGACTTTTGGCATGTACCTTACTCCATCAAATAATGCAAGTTACTGGTGTCATTTTAAACTGCCCCCCCCCCCCCCAAAAAAAAAAAAAACAAGGGCACATTAGACATTAAACAAAATGTTACTCAATAAATCAAAAAATTTGTTTTGCAGTAAGTTGCTTCCTTGCACCTCCTCATGCATGGACTTCATCTCCTCCCCCTCCGTACTTAAATATATTAATGCCATAGTTGTACAGCTATTATGATACATACAAAATGGGCATAATAGTATAAAGGGGTCTTTGATATATAATGTCCCTGCTGTGCTTAACAAAACACCTAATTTTAACAAACACAATGTGGTCAAATAAAATCCATGATCTATTTATGTGTGAAGGCCTGTGCTAAGTTGCTGCTTTACAAAGGGCACAGTATTATATTATATTATAACATTTCTCAGTAAAGTATCTTAGTTTTTGATGTTCGGATTTTGTCTTCTATTTGTCATTTTACAATGGCTTTTTGTTCATACTTCCACAAATACTGGTGCAATTAATTTCATGTTGAGCAAATGTAATGTAGCACACACTTTACAACATAATAGTCTCAGGAAGGTTGTAGAGTGCTTGGCTTAGGTTTTTTTTTCCTTTCTTTTTTTTTCTTTTATTTAAACTATATCAAAAAATTTCTGGAAGGACAGAAACTTTGGTTTGGTTCTTATGGAAATAAACATTATGGAATTTGATATATATACCATTTGCATCCAAGTGGTCATCCTGGATCTGTGTCTCACACACAGCTTGACACAAATATAGCACAGACCACAGTTGAGAGGTCATCAGAGAACTTGACATGAATGTAGCACAGACCACAGCTGAGAGCCTGCATGTACAGGCCTGTTGAAGGATTAACACGGTGTAATATCACCAGACATATCAGTATTTCATTTTTTTTTTATGTGGGGGGCTTAGCATAATGGTCAAAGTGTTTATCTCAAAGA
Organism: Protopterus annectens; assembly: GCF_019279795.1. Taxonomy (NCBI): domain Eukaryota; kingdom Metazoa; phylum Chordata; order Ceratodontiformes; family Protopteridae; genus Protopterus; species Protopterus annectens. The sequence goes on along the minus strand of NC_056747.1, from coordinate 323,293,067 downwards.
CACAAGGTACAGGGTCTGTGTCTCACCTTTGATGAAAACAGGATAGGCATAAAATGTCCCACAAGGGCAGGTAGCCTAGTACTTCACAATAAACCTACATAGAATTAGGACTCACATCAACAACACTGGGGAGGAGTGGATGCCACAGAAACCTTCCACCATGTAAACACAGCTCTAGTGCCTGCTTCTTGGATAGTCCTATATGAGGTCACAGCTCTGCCTGTCTCTATATCCTGAATGTCTCCCACATCTGTAATTGCTTTGTGCTTGAATTATTCTGCAATGACATCTACACCAAGGCCCACCTGCCTGCTAAAGAAACATGTACAGTGCCTACCACTGCTGTGCAGCCTTCATATAGTTGTAAAAGTCTAGGCTTTGCATCACTGGATTCTGACACAGGCTAACTCTGGCAATCATTTCATCACTAAGATCCACACACCCAAAGCTCTGGGCTACTGCAGTTTGCTGTAAAATAGCAACACCTTTAAATTCTCCAAACTATTGTCTTTAGTCGATGAATTAATTCAGTATTTTTAAAAGTTGTACTCAATCTTCCCTCTCTATTTAGTTAGTCTACAAGGTCTGAACTAAGCATACAAAGATGACTGACCACGAGACAATTCAGACAAGCAAAAGGTCACAGAGCTTGAATTATAATTACTTTTTGGCAGCCTACTGGTTCTGTGATAATTTATACATAACTGGATGCTTTTTTTTCCTCAACTGTTTTTATTGAAATATTCAACAACAAAACATTAATATATGATAATGGAAATATTATAAAACAAATATACATTTCTATAAGAACAATGATAATAACTAAAATAACTATTTACAATGGTGTCTACTATAAAACAAACCTTTTTAAACAGAAAAAGAAATGTGATGAGTAGTTGCTAATTAATTATTAAAGTATGTTTATCCAGCAGTTCTTTGAACTTCAACCATATATTATATGAAGAAGTGGGTCTATATTAGTACATCAAAAGCACAGTTCAGCGAATGCCTCTTTGCCAACCAATAAACAGCAAACTGTCATTTCTGCGAATGGCTACTTCAGCAAATTTTTTCCTAGGGGAAAGAATAGTTTTGCCAAGGAGAAACAAGACAGGATTACAAATCTATCAATGTGGGGGGGGGGGGGCTTTGCCTTCCACACCCCCCAATGTAGGGGCTGTGGCTCCCACCCCCCCCAACTAAATATACCAACTCTGATATTGCACTACAGTGGGGAAAAGGGAAAATCCATGATGACAGCCAAGCGATTTTCCCCCTAGGAAACAATTCACTGTAGTGGCCGTTCATGGAAATGACAAGTCGCTCTTTATTGGTCAGCGAACAGGCGTTCGCTGACCTGTGCTTTCTATGTGCCAATACAGACCTGAATAGGTGATTCTAGATGTTCTTGTCTTTATCATGATAAATTCAAGACGACGAACTGCAGTTGCCGAGTGTACAAATTCCTTTATAGTAGGAGTAGTCTGATTTTTTCAGTTCTGGGTGATGACTTTTCTTGATAATGTTAGGATATTTTATTTTCATGACACAAGTGGAAATAGATGTATTAAATAAAATAAGAGATTTGGTCAGCATAAATTTATCATTAAAAACAGACTGTAAGAGAGAATTCATATTATCCCAATATGTTTTAAGTTTTATACAGTCGTAAAAAATATGCTGCCAGTCAGCTTTAACATTTAGTTTACATCTCCAGCATCCTATGTCTTTATTAAATGTCAATTCAGCTTTATGTGGTGTGATAAAGGTTCTATGTACGAACTTCCAAGAGACTATCCTTCACCTTAGAGATGAAGTAGTTAGTTTTGAAGATTAGAGAATTATGTTTTTATCATTTTCACTTGGGAAGTTATTATTAACAAGTCTAAAATAATCCCAGTAGCATTCTCTGTGGCATACTGTTGATTTCTTAAGTACCTTATATATTCTAAACAGATGTTCCTTTCCAGTTATATTCTGATGCATTAGAATAAAGAGTAAATCAATGCATGTGGGGAAATAATTTCTAACTATTGGTTGCATTAGATTAATCTTATGTTCAACCAATTGTCTACAATTTTGAATTTCTAACTACTTATCCTAGTTTAACAAAGACTTGTTAATGATATGATCAACACTTTATAACTTCCCATTGTCTAGTAATCAATACCAGTAAAACAGTTTTTTGTCTTTTAATGTAGTAAGTGTTTTAAATTAAATGTATTAATACTATTTTGAATGTAGGCAATTGGAAATATAAAGAAAATCCATGTCTTACATTCAGGGTTCCTGAAAATAAATTTTTAAAGGAGGTTATTACCATATTAATATACTAAGAGTTAACTGGTTTGTTTTTTGTTTTCTATTCAACAGTCTTTTACTAACCAATGACATTTATTAGTAGCTATTTTAGTATGATACAATTTTATTAAATTATTGGATTTACACCAAATACCTCCCTAAATATCTTTCCATGTGGCATTATAATAGCTAGTTAATAAAAAATTGTCTTAACAATTGGGGATAAAGAATATAATTCTAAATTTGGAAGACCAATACCACCTGATGCCCAGTCTCTAATGTGATGCTTTAAAGCCAATCTAGGCTTATTAGGAAACCACAAAAATATCAGAAACAAAGAAATATACTCTTTTATAGTTTGGGGGAGTGGGAGGGATACAGATTGTATTATATATATAATTTTAGGAAAGATAATTATTTTAATTAAGGAGAGTCTCTCTTCCATAGTAAAAAAAATGATTCCATTTATTAAGAGTTTGTTTTATGAACTTTATTATAATCAAGGGTTGTTATATCTTTAATATTATCAGACAAAATTATCCCTAAGTAATTTTACCATCGTTCACAATGTATTTATGTAATATCTTATCTATTTTATAAATATTATAATTAACAGGTAGCGTTTTCATCTTATTCTCATTAAAACTGATTCCCAATTTCTTCTGGAATATTTCTATTGCTTAGAATACTGCAATAAGAGAAGAATTGCAATCAAAGTTAATAGGATGTCATCTGCAAATAACTGTATTTTGGGAGTTAAATCATTATTTATTAGCAAGCCTTTGATGTTTTTATTTGATCTTACAGAGTTTGAAAAATGTTCTATAACTAGAGAAAAAAGCAATGTGGACAAGGGATAAACCTTACTGCCTTTAGTAATCATGACTGATTGGGAAGTATATCAGGGTATCTTAATGTATGCAAAGGAGTTTTCATAGATAAGTTTGATTATTTGTAAGAAACTGCTTGAAAAATTACATTCCTCCAGTACTAATGGTAGGTACTCCCAATTAACTAAATCAAATGCACTATTGATATCCCAGTCTCACCACAGTTAGTTCTTTTTTTTATTAGTATAATCAATTATTGATAGGTTATCAACATTAGAAGATTTTTTTTTCTAGAGGCACAGATTGTCATGAATATTTTATAATCTATATTTAATAATGAAATAGATCTATATGAAGAACATTGTGTTGAGTCTTTGACAGGTTTTAAAAGTGAGGATATTAGGGTGTATTTCCAGGATGGTGGTACCTTTGTAAGTCCTTTAACTACTGAAAATACCTCTAGTAAAATTCTAAAAGTGTCCTTAATCATCATTGTGTATAGTTCAAGTATTATACCATCATTTCCCTGTGCCTTATTGGGTTTTAATTTATTAATTTGAACTTTGAGTTCAGACACTGATATAGGCTTGTCAATTATTTTTATGTAATCCTTTCAGTCTGTTTTCAGTATATATTTTTATAAATCTTTTAATTAGATCTGGAATATCCAATGTTGGTTTCTGTTAATTAATCATATTAAAATGCAGCCTGAAAACATCAAGAATATCTTCTATTTGAGTAACATTATTTTTACTACTAGAGGAATATAATTCTTTGATGTGGTTAGATTTAACAATCATTTTTGTTCTAGAAGCCAATTTATGCATGGATTTAGGATTTATGAAGTAATTAGTTATTTTAATCTTTTCTAAATTTATCATAGTTTTATGTTGTAAAAATGTCTAAATATTTACTGTTTAAGCGATTTATTTCTTCTAAGTTATTTCCTTTTTGACTAATTTTAACATATCAATTTGATCCTGTAATTCTATTGATTCTTTGTCCTATTACTTTATTTTTTGTTCATACCACATGCCAAAATGGCATGCTTGTAAAAAGTCCTATTCAAAATCTATGAGGTGCTACCTGTAAGATTAATTTCAATATAAGTATGAATGTCTTTATTAAAGAACGCCTTAAAGTCTTTTTATATTGGTTATATATGCATAATCCTTTTAATTGGGATGTTATTACTAAAATTCAGTCCAACTTCAAATGTTATCATGTTATGATCAGACAGTAGGCAACAGACTTCTTTAACGTTATCTATTCTACTAGTGATTTCATTTGAAACATATACTCTATCTATTCATGACTGTGCCCCATTCCTGTGTGAGAATGTGTAAAGAAGAGCGAGTCTGATACTAAAACCTTATTTATATCTTTAATATAATATATGTCAGTGAACTCCATCAAAGCCTTGACTGAGGCAGGTTTCTTCTTCAGCTAGTGTTGGTATCCTTGTCAGATAAAATACAGTTAAAGTCACCTGCAAAAATAAAATTTCCCTTTGATATTTATATTATTTCACACAACTGTTGTTTAACTGTTTGTATTCCCAATCCAGGCATCCAATAGATATCAGTAAAAGTGTACAGATTTCTTTGAATCTCTAAAGTCACTGAACAAAACATGCCTTTTTCATCAGTAAATGTATTCAGGATTTTAGGTACAGGCAAAGAATGTTTCCATAAAATAGCCACCCCTCTTCTGTTTTATTTGTAATAAAAACTAACCAGTAAAGAAGTGTTTAGTATTAAAGTCTGTCCAAATCTTCCTTTATTAAATGTGTTTCCTGTAAAAATATAACTTGGGAATGAAATATTTTTTAAAAAATTGTATTAATTACCCCTTTTACAACCATTATTTAATCCATTGATATTAACTGGTAGGCATTTCAAGTTGGCCATACAAATGAAACAGGAAAAACTAAAGAAGTGTTACATATAATACTATCATACATTTGTAAGTAATAAGGTACTGAAAAGCTATTATTATATCTAGTAAACTGGTTACTCATAGATATAAGATAATTGAGATTATTAACTGTAAACTTTCTACCAAGAATAGTATACACCAAAAAAATAATTAATTTGTAAACTACTATACATGCACTGTTCTTTCCCATCTCCCCCCATGGAGTTTAAAACTCCTAGTTTGAATAGTAATCCTATTCAAACACTACCACCTACCCACAAATAAGCATTTAGCATCACTCTACTACTTCTAAAGTTATGACATATGAAAGGTCTAACTTATTTAACAAAATTAATAGGAGTTACTATGTACATAACATTCAGATTAGAAACACTGATTTGCTTGCTATAAAACTTATAAACTGTAAAATGTGAATGTTTTGACACCTGACAAGTTTTCATGAAGCATTTTGCTCCCTGATATTTTCACAACTTATTGCCTTGATCCAGTGAATTGCAACAGTGTGATAATTACCAGACTGGAACTTGAGTCTGGTTACCCAGGCAATGTCATACACGAATATGATTTACCAGATGCCTTCTGTAAGATGTGAATTAGAATTAAATCAAAAGCACTTAAGAGGTTTTTTCTTTGCAGTTACTCCTAAGTCATAGGCCTTAAACCAAGTACCTGCTGCACTCAACCAAGGCTTAACAAGGGTATCCGTGAATATTCTGATTTTATTGTGTTTGTTACAAGTGGCATCCGCTCTGAGCTTTTATACGGATTGTCCCAACCATCGGCATCAAGTAAGAAGAAATATGCTCCTTAAAGAGAAAGAACTGTTTAATAGTCTGTAATTTCTGGGCTAGTCAGCATTCATTCTGAATATTTTCTTTCATTGCTATGACAACAGAACTCCATCAGTTCTCTGATTTCCTGTTGTGCAACATTTCACAGGATGACATGCTTACAGTAAGTACAAAACGCTCTCCATTTTAAAACTATGGCATATGCAAATACAGTTTGTCTGTGACTACTGTAATCTTACAGTCAGTAGTAGTATCACGATACAAAAATGCATGACATTCCATATAACCACACAGCTTTTCTAATCCTAAAACTCAACCATCTGGGCCCAGTGATTCATGTTTTACCAACTTCTTCTTTTTTGCATCTATTTTTGTTGAGCACAGCATCACTTACATATCTCATTCCAATCTCAGGAAGTATGTACCAAGCAGGTTTTTTTCCCACGAAACTTTGTAATGATAGAAATTTCACAAATCACTTTTGGGGCTCCCTAACAATAATCTATATATGCCCAGATAGCTGGTAAAGTACTTGCAAATTAAAATAGAAAACATTCAAAATGTTCATTCATTAAGAAAATGACTTTCTCATACTTAAGAGTAAAGTAAATTCTATTTGTTGTTACTTTTTCCAAATGTACCAATGACAGCCTAAATTAGAATGGGTTTCTGCTTCTTGTTTTTACCCGCTCATCTTGCTGAGGTGGCATGCTCAGTAAACAAAATGTGTAGCAGAATTGAAGCAAATATGAAAAAGCCTAGAACTCAGTTCTACCTCAACCAACTAATTTCTACAATGATTATACTAGAGACAGCTTCACCATGCACAAATTTAGAGGTCACATTTCCATTTCATAGGCATTTCCAATATAGTTTCTGTAGTGTAGTCCTATGTTATATTCCAGACAGAACAGAGAGCAACACTGAAGAATATTTTTTCATGATAGACGTCACTTAGAGCCATGCTGGTTAATGCACCACTCACTAAGTTGTGCTAAAGTTTGATCCTCTCCTCCATGTACTGCCTCTGTGGAACTTGTCCATTCTCCTTATGTCCACATAGGTGCTCTCTAGTTTCTCCAAAATGTATGCTGACCGATTCTCTAGCTTGTTAGTTTGTACAGAATTTGCCCTTGGACCCAAGTTGTGGTTGAAATGGGACCACAAAGCTCAGTCCACTTAATTAAATAATTAAATCAACAAAACAAACTGGGAAATCAAAAAATATTAGCATCCTATTTTGTGCCTCATGCATTATGAAAAATAAAACAAAGACAAGGTATGAGTCATACAGGCATTCTCATGAATAATGCTATAATGTAGCCATAGTTGTGCCACTGTCATGGCTTTTTTTCCATCTAAAGGCCAGTTTCCTTTATTACTTTCAAAGATATACTAGCCCTAGGCATTTACAGTACACTTACTCAGATGTTTTTACCACTTCCATCTACTATAAACCCTCAGATGCTTTGACTACTTCCCTTCAGCATTCTCTAGTCCACTAATATTCTACACCATATATAGCCAAATCTGCACTGTCTTACACAATAGGCACAGTCCAGTGGAAATCTGGTAATATGAAAAAGTGCTACTTGGGCAGAGTGCCATGGAAATCTGGTAGTAGGAAAAAGTGCTTCTTGGGCACAGTGATATGCAAATCTGTATGAAAATGGACTGCCTGAGCACAGTGCCATGCATATCTGGTAGTATGAAAAGGGCTGCTTGAGTACAGTGCCACAGAAATCTGGTAGTATGAAAAGGGCTGCTAAAGTTGCTGGTTTTATGACTCTTAGATGGATAGCTGGGTGATGACTATTCACTCTGTCTTGCTCTACAACTCAGTGGAAAAGCTGTTGCTTATGAGGTACAACTCTGTGTCACTTTACAAGGAAAGGGAAGTGGATTCTCACTTTATTCATGCTGCCCAATATGGTACAGTATACATGCTGCCCAATATGCTACAGTATACATGCTGCCCAATATGGTACAGTATACATTGCTGCCCAATATGGTACAGTACACATGCTGACCAATATGGTACAGTATACATGCTGACCAATATGGTACAGTGTACATGCTGCCCAATATGGTACAGTACACATGCTGACCAATATGGTACAGTATACATGCTGACCAATATGGTACAGTGTACATGCTGCCCAATATGGTACAGTATACATGCTGCCCAATATGGTACAGTATACATATGTCCAACTTATTAACTTACAGCAGTTCTACACCATGAAGGTCACTGTTGTTAAAACAGTAAAGACAATAACAGGGCTATAACTATATAAAAATCCATGATTTAAGTTAAATACAGGTTTAATGTTAGACCACACACTAAAGGCATAAATAAAGGGAGACTGATACATCTTAGGGTAAATTATAACTGTAGCAGCTAGGAAAGGGAATTTACAGAGTTCAACATAGTTTAGTTATGGGCATAAAATCAGTATCCTTTAAAGAAAATAATGTTTTAAAGTAAAAAAAAGGATAAAAAGCTAGAAGGATTGTCAAAAAGACAGCTTGGAAACACCAAAGCAAATTCTCTCTCAGTTTAATTCTCTCTCAGTTTAATGAAGCGCTTTTCGTCTTGCACATGTGGCAAGACTTCATCAGAAACTGAACAAACTTCAACACAAACAATATATACACACCCTTTTTGTCACATGACACTTCTAATTAAAATCTTGTGTCTTAAAGGCACATCCACATTATTGCTACTTAAAACATTTTTTAAAAACAAATATGACTAACAATATTTTAGAACATCTCAACCCTTCCCTTGCTTCAGAATTTTTACCTGTAATGGTGATAGAAATATATATACATATACTAACAATACTATATCTCAAATTATTGTGTTGACTCTCAAAATATGATATTATTTACTTAACTAAGAAGTCAGAAACTTACATATCTGAATCAAATGAAGTCAGATATCACAAATATGAACGCATTTTATAAAAATGCATACAGACATTAACGTTTAAGATTTTTCAACTTCAATATACTATTTAAAGATATTGTCTCATTCAAACCCAGGTAAAACATTGCCCCGGTGCGTATTCCCCAACTTAACTCAAGTTGCTCAAGTAAAAGTGTAAGCGGGCCCCCCCCCCCCGACTATCATCAACAACTGAATCAATTGCTTTGAACAAAAATTAATGTTGTGGATAGGAAATAATGTGTCTAGCCAGTGCATTGTCTCTGTTAAGGGTCTTTATTTTATATAGATGTTCGTATACTCGTTCTTTTAACCTTCTATCCATTTTACCTATGTAAAATGCTGCACAGCATTGACACTGAGCTACATAAACCACAAACTTGGACTGACAAGTGTACTTCAATTTGATTTTAAAACTAATATTTTTAACTTCAATGTCTTGTCCTGTACTCATGTATTTACAGTAGTTACACATTTGACATTTGTACATGCCACACTTCCACTGTGGGGTGTTTTTTTTATGTTGTAATAATTCCTTTAAATTAGTCCCCCTCTTGTAAATAATCTGGGGTTTGCTTTTGACCTTGTAAGAAAGGTGAGGATCTCTCCTAATTATTTCCCAATTTTTGTTCAAAATTGACATTATTTCCCTTGCATTACTACTATAGGGTGTTATTAAACTTAAATTCCATACTTCTTTTTGTTGTAATTCTCTGTCACTTATTATAACACTTTGTAAACCAATGGACAAAATGGGTTTATACAACCCCTGTTCTCTCTTATATTTTACTTCTTCCAGTAGACACTCAAAAAGTCCACTGGGTAACCTCTCCTAACAAACATTAACCTCAAATTATTACATTCATCCATGAAATCCTGGTCCAACGTGACCATACGGGCAGCTCTCATGAGTTGGCCCTTCACCACTGATTTCTTTTGGTGCCATGGATGGCAACTGCTAAAATGTAATAAAGAGTTTGAATATGTGGCCTTTCTATAAAGTTTTGCTACATATGCGTTCCTTTCTATATCTTTACTAAGATCCACATCCAAGTATGAAATCCTGATCATTTCAAACACATAAGTAAAGGAAAGGAAATCTGTAGTGTTGTTAAGATAATCTACTAGTTTACTAGCTGCTTCCTTATTTCCTTCAAAAATGATAAAAATATCGTCCAAAAACCGTGTGTAGAACTGGATGTACTGTTTCACTTCTTGTTTACCAAAGATAAATTCTTGTTCCCATGAGGCCATTACCAAATTGGCATAACTTGCCCCACAGGGTGACCCCATAGCAACACCGGTCTTTTGGACATATAACTTATCATTATATAAAATGAAATTATTATACAGAATTATGTCAAGCATTTCCTCTATTAAAGCCACCTCATCAGAGGCTACTGCTTTAGCTCTCAGGTAACTACTGACTCGTTCAATGCCTTCCACATGGGGGATAGAAGAGTATAAATCTACCACATCCACTGTTAGAAAATTGAAGTCAGCATTGAATTCTAAATTCTTGATTTGTGACAAGAACGACCAAGAATCTTTACATATATATTTATCTTGAGTTTCATACTTCTTTAACTTTTGGTCTACCAATTTTGCCCAAGGGTAAGTTATACTTGCCGTAGCATCCACCAAAGGTCGCATAGGTGGATTATTCACATTTTTATGTAACTTGGGGATACCAAACAAAACAGGTATCCTTGGGAAAGGCATAGATAAATATCTAAACAAGTCAGTAGTAATCCTGGTTTCTAACAACATTTCATATAAATGAGACTTTATTTTACTATATGCTTGATTTAACTCATTACATGAAACCAACTGATATGTGGAACTTCAGACTATTTGGTCCATTTTGTTGACATAGTCCTCCACATTCATAACAACAAGCCCCCCTCCCTTATCTGGGGCCATAATACGGACTGGGGCTTCTTGAATTAGTTGTAATAAATACAGTTGTTCACTAGTAACATTTACAGATGAAACATTCTTACTTTTATTCTGTTTATGATTACTACTCAACCCTAAAACATTATATAAATCCAACTCACAAATGAGTTCAAAACATTGTAAAGTTGGGTGTAAAGGGGGACAAAAAGTACTTGAAGGATGTAATGCACTAGACTGTACCATAATATTGTCAACAAAAAGCATAGACAAATTGAGTTTACACACAAATAATTTTAAATCAATTAAAGTTTTAACTAAGTCTGCTTTTCTTGTGTGGACGAAAGTGTACCCCTTGGCTAATAGTTCCACCAATGGTTGATCTATAGTAACATCAGAAAAATTGTAAATTTTAAAATCTTTATCATTATTCATAAGGATGTTCCTTAGTCCAAAATCTGCAGCATTAGTTGTCGGGGAAGCTGGTGCAATAAGAGGTGGTATCATCTCCTGCGTTTCCAATTCTTGCTTTTGTAGTTGTTGGAATGAGATTTCTTGTTCTTTGATCTCAGATTGTATTGGTTGGCTTGATGCTGAAAATTTTGGGCATTAGCTGGTGTATTATTCACAATTGACTGTTGGGGTAACATAGGTCCCTCACCTGATGGAAGTGCACTAGTATCATTTGAGACAGATAGACCATGTGTTAATTCATTTCTGTTTGTTGTGTTACACACAAATACATTCATAGCAGCATTGCTGGGTTTTGCTACTTGTGAACTTGGGGGTGGGGGGTAAGCATTCCCCTCACCATATGCTTTACGGTCTCTAGCTAGTTTTTTTACTTTAATTTCTCTAAATTTCATCATTTGTTGGTCTATACTGTCAAAAATTCTGTTGTAATCAAAAGCATATCTTGAAAAGTTTACATGACCCTTAATAGCAGCATCTAAGCTAGTAGCTTCTTGTTGCAAAAGGTTAATAGAAGTCTCATAATGTTTAATCATCAGGTTCAACAGGGCAAGTCCCTGAATGTTAAACAACTCAATAAGTTCTTTATGAAACAATGAACCTGGCTCTAACCCTGTAGGGTATTGGTGGGCACGCAAGCCCTTGGGAACAATGTTTTCATTGACACATTGACGTAAGTAAGTAACTTCTAAAGAAAGTTTTTTATATTTGAAAAGTTTTTTGTCAAGGTCTTGCAATAATGAAACTATGTTACCGGAGTCCTCTGTTTCAGAAGGTGTTGATTGGTTGGGTTGCGATTGGAATAAAGGAATTGGTGTTTCCAACCACTGAGTAAAAGTTGGCAAGTCTTTCATGGTATTAAATCCTGTAGAACTTCTCATATTAAGTCATCTGTCAGTTATTATATTGTTAGCAAGGTTAACACTACCTGGCTGATTGTTGGAAAAAACAGGTAGAATTGTTGAACCAGATGCTGAAACTGTTGAACCTGTAGGTTCTCTGCCATTCAGCGCCCTTTCGCCACCTGGACTACTCCTCTGGTGCAACTGTTCAGCTCGTGTGACATCACTTCCCGTTGGTATCACACTTCCGGTCTGTGAGTTCAGATGGGGAGGTACTGAGCTAGTATCGGGATGCCTACCACCTCCAATTACCAACGCAGAAGCAGGAGGTTGAACAATGGCAGGAACAGAAGTAATGGCATCCACTCTAGTCTGTAACTGGCTCACACGTTGAGATAATTGTTCTATAAACTGTGTCAAATACCCCACTCCATCCTGTTGTGGTGGGGTCAAATCAAGAATAGTTGGTGTTCCACAAGGACTGTCCAAAGCCATAACAAACTCCAACAGACAGGAATCAAAGTACGACAAACTAGCGAAAAACAAAAAGACAGCTTGGAAACACCAAAGAAAATTCTCTCTCAGTTTAATTCTCTCTCAGTTTAATGAAGCACTTTTCGTCATGCACATGTGGCAAGACTTCATCAGAAACTGAACAAACTTCAACACAAACAATATATACACACCCTTTTTGTCACATGACACTTCTAATTAAAATCTTGTGTCTTAAAGGCACATCCACATTATTGCTACTTAAAACATTTTTTTAAAAGCAAATATGACTAACAATATTTTAAAACATCTCAACCCTTCCCTTGCTTCAGAATTTTTGCCTGTAATGGTGATAGAAATATATATACATATACTAACAATACTATATCTCAAATTATTGTGTTGACTCTCAAAATATGATATTACTTAGTTAACTAAGAAGTTAGAAACTTACATATCCGATTCAAATGAAGTCAGATATCACTAACATGACCGCATTTTATAAAAAGACAGAGAATTATAACAAAAAGAAGTATGGAATTTAAGTTTAGTAACACCCTATAGTAGTAATGCAAGGGAAATAATGTCAATTTTGAACAAAAATGGGGAAATAATTAGGAGAGATCCTCACCTTTCTTACAAGGTTAAAAGCAAACCCCGGATTATTTACAAGAGGGGGACTAATTTAAAGGAATTATTACAACATAAAATAACCACCCCACAGTGGAAGTGTGGCATGTACAAATGCCAAATGTGTAACTACTGTAAATACATGGGTACACAACAAGACATTGAAGTTAAAAATATTAGTTTTAAAATCAAATTGAAGTACACTTGTCAGTCCAAGTTTGTGGTTTATGTAGCTCAGTGTCAATGCTGTGCAGCGTTTTACATAGGTAAAACGGATAGAAGGTTAAAAGAACGAATATACGAACATCTATATAAAATAAAGGCCCTTAACAGAGATAATGCGCTGGCTAGACACATTATTTCCTATCCACAACATTCATTTTTGTTCAAAGCAATTTATTCAGTTGTTGATGATAGTCGGGGGGGGGGTCCGCTTACACTTTTACTTGAGCAACTTGAGTTAAGTTGGCAAATACGCACTGGGGCAATGTTTTACCTGGGTTTGAATGAGACAATATCTTTAAATAGTATATTGAAGTTGAAAAATCTTAAACGTTAATGTGTGTATGCATTTTTATAAAATGCGTTCATATTTGTGATACCTGACTTCATTTGACTAGGATATGTAGGTTTCTGACTTCTTAGTTAACTAAGTAATATCATATTTTGAGAGTCAACACAATAATTTGAGATATAGTATTGCTAGTATATGTATATATATTTCTATCACCATTACAGGTAAAAATTCTGAAGCAAGGGAAGGGTTGAGATGTTCTAAAATATTGTTAGTCATATTTGTTTTTAAAAAAAATGTTTTAAGTAGCAATAATGTGGATGTGCCTTTAAGACATAAGATTTTAATTAGAAGTGTCATGTGACAAAAAGGGTGTGTATATATTGTTTGTGTTGAAGTTTGTTCAGTTTCTGATGAAGTCTTGCCACTTGTGCAAGACGAAAAGCGCTTCATTAAACTGAGAGAGAAATAAACTGAGAGAGAATTTGCTTTGGTGTTTCCAAGCTGTCTTTTTGTTTTTCGCTAGTTTGTCTTACTTTGGTTCCTGTCAGCTAGAAGGATTGTGTTCATATGAGATATGAATCACTTCTATGAAGGTAAAGTGCCCAAAGCATATAATATATTATTGATATAAATCATAATGGGAAAATTATGATATATATAGAGAGAGAGAGAGAAAATTTGAAATGCTCTGGAAATGGAGAAAATAACTATAAACAGGCAAATATAAAAACTGGAGATGCTTTGTATCTAAAACAGTACAGAGTGTAGGTCATAGATTTTGGTTTGTCTGTTACTGTGTGCTAAAACAGGTCTATTCCTTACACATTGTAATTTATGAGAATCATAACACATTCTGACAGAGTTATTGTTAGGCTGGTTGATACCCTGGGCAATGGTCCACCATTTGAAGTTGAGGATCAAAAGAAAAACAAAGTCCTATCAGAGAACAAAAAAGGCTTCAGGCAAGCAAACAGCCATTATGTATGTCCAGTATATATAGTACTAAAAAACTATGGCAACTCTTTGCTACATTCTGTTCACTCGAAGAAAAAAAAGAAGCTAGACAAAGAGCAGTTACTAGCACACAAACTCTGACTGGCTGTCATTTAAGCAACTTCAGTTTGTGGCTGTGGCTACATAAATGACTGCCAGAACTATAAGAACAGATCGGCACCTCTTCTACCATGGCAGTCATACCTGCTGACAGCCTGTGTGCATGGCAGCTGCCTCCTTTGTCATGCCTCTTCACTGGCTTTGCCTACTAGCATGAATGTAATGTAATAAAAAAATAAACAAAAAAGAAAATCCGAAATGCATCCTAGTAAAATAGCTACTTTTTAAGGAAATTATATCTTACCGGAGTGGAACAGGGAAACTACACCTTTCAAGAATGACGACAGAAGTAAGAAAATGAAATGACCTGCACACGGTTCTGATGGCATTCAAACGAAGTCTTTAACTTTGCAGTCCAGTATCTTAAACAATATATGTCACTGCCCTAAGTTACAACAACCTGTTGTGTTTTACGGTCATAATGTATTACTGCTGTTTGGATTAGGCTGAGAAATTCAGTTTTGCCAAATGAGATGGAGTGAGCTTTAACGCCCCAAAGAACATAGAAAACTGTACATTTCCCAGCTATTCTGTCTGAAACATATGAAAAGCAAGGAAAGAGAAGCACATGATTTTGCATTGAAAGTTCTACCTCTCTTCTAATACACAATCCTTTTCAATTTGAATGTACAATGGCATAATTTAATAACTCTACATAATATTACAGTTATGAGGAAGCAAGCATTTTTGATTTACTGTAGACAAAGCCAGTCTGTGGTAAGGATCCCACCCCCCAAACCACAAACAGAAAATAATGAACTATCTGTTCAGTCAGTGTTACTCTGTCACATAAGAGTGCAGGACAGTGTTTTATCTTTCCTAAACTAATCTTTAACTGCAGTATACTTACATCCAGAAGTGAACTGATTTCTCTCAGACATCATTATCATTCATGTAACAATTCACCACAAGTCATAGGTTATCCCCAAAAAGAGACATTTAAGTTTAGTGGGCATAGGGAGGAGAACAATTTTGTGAAGAAACATTCCTCAAATATATGTGTAGCAATGCCCCTCTGAAAACGCATCAGTTGTAAATGCTGCTTTAAGAGAATTATAAGTATAAGAATGCACTGGTCAGGTAAAAAAGCCCCCAGTGTCTCCATCCCCCAGCCACTACACAAAGTATTGCATTTACCAGAGTTACAGCTAGCACAAAGTTGATTTATTTAGTTAGGTGGCTCAAAACAGCATGGTTTCCTGCCAGAGAACATGTTGTTTTTTTATGCAGTCATTCTTTTGTTAGGAGAGATCTTCTTTTAAGGATGCACTGAATATATTTTACATTCTCCAGTTAACCAATTAGATTGTTTAGTTTTGTAAGTCTAGTAATGCTAGATAGATAGATATTAGTGTGTGTGTGTGTGTGTCTGTGTTTTGCGTGTGTGTGTACTTGTGTACAAATACACATCCTGAGACATTTTAAAATAATCTCAATTTACAGACACAACATTATGAAAAAACCTAACTTACAGATTCTATATAGTAAAATGACCTTAGGCAATTCCTATATCAGTCAGGATCTATTACACACCTTCATCTTTTCAAACCATTACTAAAAGACTTCCTCTCTGCCTCCTGGATTTGTCTGTGCTGTCATCTGGGACATAGCTCTCTAACACCCTTCATCACCTTTGTTATACCCCCTTTAAATCACTATATCACTTAACCTGCGTATCCCTAACACCTCACCTATTGTAGTTCCTAAACTACTATACCCACTTCTAATTAGCACAACCAAAATTACTATGCCATCGCTACTTCTCTGTTAACACTCAAACTTGCTCAGTCTATTGTATTTCTCCCACCTATCTTATACACTACTCCTCTATCTGTAAACTCTCAGTACAGGGCTTATATATTAATGCTTGCGAATATCAATACATATTTTATTACACTGACTATTATGCTATGTATTCACTGAAACTGCATTATAAAATCTGTTCTTGTAAATATTGATTGCATTAAATATCATACCTTAGAACTTTGCTTCCAGGGTCTGTGCTGAAAAAAGGCACCTGTGCCCAGTCAGGCTTTCCAAATAAATAATGCAAATACTAAACTTTTTTGTAGAGCGCAAGCTGACTGCACCCCTACATGTACAGGCTGTGACTATATCCACAGACACCAACGGTAACACTCTTGAGGTTGCAGTTTCATATGTCCACAAAATGAAATGGCGAGATCCTGTATTATTTCATTTGTAACACGGTATGACCCTGGATTAACAATATAAATAAGAAGGAGGTGTGATAGCTGAGCACTTCAGAAGAATGCAAGAAGAACTTGCCTCCCTGCCAAAATAAATTGAAGAGTACAACCAACAAACCTCAGCAAACCTTCCTGCACCCTCGCTGTGTATGAAGAGGCTTTGTCCCACACAACCTCCAATTCCTCTCACGTAATTATTCTAACTTTGAAGTCATACACCACTGAGGAAAAACAGCATGACTGGGATTCATAGTTGGAGTCACAGTAGCACAACTCTTATGGCACAGACATTTTGAGTTGTGTTGCTCTGTTATTAATTCATTCTCATACACATTTCATTTAAAGCTACATCTGGTTAACTCATTACAGCCTAATGATGTCTCCAGGTACCCCTGCAGTTACATCCTACTGACGTCTCTATGCGTCAAATATTGCTTGTTCAGATTTGCATCAATAATTCCAAAACCGTGCTACATACAAGGTTTTTCTAAATATCTCAACTACCATGTAACGTGGACAGAACGGTTTTGTCTTATAACAAAACTCTCAGCTTGATGAGCAAAATGGCACTGAGAGTATATGTTTAACTTAAGTGATTGCCGAAATATTGTCAGCTCTTTGCAAAATATTACAAAAATAACAGTTACTGTGTTTACTATGACTTATAAAAATTCAGTTTAAGACCTAGAACCTAAAGAATATTACCACTATAAAAAGTTTGTGCTGAAAAGTTTGCCATTTGTACTTCTTTAGTAACTCCTACGGTTCCAGAGATATGAACATTTATTTGAAATGTGAGGACATAATTTGATTCGGTCAAAAAGCTTAGGCTTAACCCATTGGAAGTTATAGTGAAAACTTCCAGAGCTTCATTAGATGGAATGAATTAACAGAGAATTTGCATAACTATGAATTGCTTAAGTGGGTAATTTGAACAACTCACACAAAAATTATATGAAGACCACTCATAAAGGTTGGAGTAAATAAACAACAAAATCTAAAAAAAAAAAAAAGAGAAACCCCTTCCAAACATGGCTGTATAAATGATTCTCACTCCGTACTTAACAGAAACTTTCATTAGTCAAAGCAGGTTAGCACTTTCACAGAAAATATTCTGCTTCTTCCGACCATTTCTGTGAAAGAGCTAACCTGTTTTAATGGAAGGGGTTTTCTCTTTTTCTGCAATAATTTGAACTGCTTAGTGGAGTGGTCTACTGATCTGTATTCATAGGTTCAGAAGGCACCCATGAGGCCACACACAGGCTCACACTTCCCCCTCATACAGATGTAGATTTGCTTCTGTGAGTACATGCATACACAAATACACACACACACACACACACACACACACACACACACACACACGAGAGAATATGCTCGCGTGTATATATACATACACACACAGGATACACAATCATGTAAAAAGACAGCAGCAGACAGTGACAAACAAACAAGCACACACACAGCCCACATTTATGCACACATGCACTCACAAACACACATGCAAAGACACATACATATAGACACACACATACACATCCATTGCTTACACACTCTGCATTCACTATATCCACATTAATATAGGCCACAGGACATGTCAGATAGTGGTCATCAACCAGACCCAAATACGTATATATATATATATATATATATATATATATATATATATATATATATATGTACTTTCACAATGAGCACTCATGTAAACACATTCACAGAACCCACCCACTCAGTCACTCTCTCTCTCACTTTGTATATATGTATGTATAGCTACAGATATACAGACCTGCTCACACCCACAAAAACAGACGCACACTCTCATACCCTCCTGTACACTCCCAATTCCCTGCACTACTTACCTGGGTTGAGAGTGTGGAAAAAGTGAAGCTACACAGATTCTCTCCCACTGAAATGCACAGGTGTACACATCTAAACCGCTGCATATACGTACACATTTTGTGACCTGCTCTGAATGGAAATTACCTAGGTAGGACATTTACGAATAATTATATTAGGTGTGTTACTCTCCAGAATGGTGCACTGGAATGTTAATTCTCCTTATTAGCATAGGCCTTACCCTGACCACTACATTTACATGTAGCACCAAAGCTTTCATTGCTCAGCAGAGCAGAACTGTGCTACTGAGCAGTGTGTGTGTGTGTGTGGGGGGGGGGGGGGGGGCAATGAACTGGGACAGCCTAGTCTAGCACACAAAGGGTCCGCTCCAAAAGACTTGCTCCCGGTATAAGTGACTTACTCCACTGTAAGCCCACTATATAAACTGGCCTTACACTAGAGTAAGTTACTTAGATGGAGAGAGTAAGTGTTTTGGAATCTAGCACTGCACAAGTTGTCCATAAATGCCATGCTCCATCTCCTTCCTGAGGTACCCAGCCATATTCCAGGTTCATGGACAGTCGTACAAAGAACAAAAATACCAGTCCTTTGGAAATTCATGTGAAATATTTACTATGAAGCAATGGCCGACTTCTAATACTCAAATTGTTCTCTTCTGCAGGAAATGAAAGGAATGCTGGATATGCTCATCTGCATATACATAGGATTTACTCACATGCATGCATGCATACTAGCTGGGCACTCCATTGTATAGGATCATAGGAGGTTACTAGGCTAATGACCATGGGACCCTTAGAAGCTTAGCCAAGAGTTTATCCCCCAAAAGAAACCTCAGTCAGCACCTTTTGCCCCTGTCAATGAGGGACACAGGTGGAACCCCTGGTACAAATTTGTGGTTTCCCATCCACTCATCAAGGTTGTGCTTAAAGAGTGTCAGCGAGGTACTCTGCTTGACATGTATGGGAAGTCTATTCCAGAGATGGGGCAGCCTCTGGGAGACAAATCTGTCTCTCCAGCAGGTTTTGTTAATGTTACATATTAGATTCAGGCCTTTTTTTTTGTGAGGTATTTTTGTGGCCTTTCCAGTTGGTGCAGATGTTTGGAGAGGTACATCCCAAATGGGGTGTTATACTCAATTATTGGTCCAATGAGGGAGGAGTATAGAGTGGTAATAACCTCCTTTTTTCTGAATCCCTTTACTTATGAGATGAACCAAGTAAAAGGCTTTTCTGATCACTGCTGCTACATGATGGTCAAATGTGAGATTGTTATCAACCAGAGTACCCAGATCTCTCACCACAGGTTGTGTGTTTAGGGGGTTGCCGTTGATGTGGCAATCAGTAAGGGCCATGTTTCTGCCAAATGGTATACATTTTTCTGCATCACAGTATAGGGTGCGACTTTGGCACCAGTCAACAGTTGCTGTGAGACCCTCTTACAGTCTGTTAACATTATATGGGGAGAAAATGACAGCACCCAACTTACAGTCATCCACAAACCTGGTCAGCCACAGGCATTTTGTCTTTGCCTGGATTTCTGAGAAGTAGATGCCAAACAGTAGGGGTCCCAGGACAGATCCCTGGGGAACCTAACCAGGCATATCTAACAACTGGAATGTCCACAGAGGTTCCTCACTAAAAGAATATAGGGCATAAGTAATATGTCCTATGCAGACCGCCTCAAGGGCCTATCCATGTATTCTGTCTCCTACAGGCTTTTGAGGGGAGATCTATGCCTGGCATACAGAGCATTGTCAGAGCCCACTCTGATGGGCATCCTGCATATCCACAAAACAAACAGTACCAGAATTACCCGTTCTAAAGACTTAAACCTTGCCTGTGCTATAAATAGGACCTGCTGGAGAGAGAGGTATGTATCACAGAGACTACCCCATCTATGGAACAGGCTCCCCATCCATGTGAAGCAGAGTTCCTCTCTAGTCCAATTCAAGTGCAAGTTGGACAAATGGATGGGAAACTAGAAATTCGTCCCTGGTATGGCAGCTATATCTCTGATCCAAACAGGTAACCTGTAAATGGTTCATCTCTCAGGTCCATACTTACACTTATCAAGGGTATCAGAACTCATCAAAGATTTGAGATCCATGGCTAGGCTTAAAAAGGCCCTTGTGGTCTTTAACATAGTAAACACCTATGAACTCCATTACTGACAGGTCTGCTATCGGAGTTAGAGGTACCTATTTTGACCTTGAATGTCCTGTTGGTGAGTATATATATATATATATATATATATATATATATATATATATATATATATATATATATATATATATATGTGTGTGTGTGTGTGTGTGTGTGTGTGTATACAAGTGCATTGTAAGAAAAGACTTGTGGAAGGACAATTTTGTCCCCATTTATGAATAATCCTGGGGTACACTGCTAGTGCCTATGTAATGATGCAAGCTTGTGGTCCAGGAGATAATTTATTAGCTACCTTCATTATATAGAATTTTCCCACATATCCTAGATGAAAATTTATAAACTCTCATCCAGTGATCCAGATGGTTTTAAAAGTTGCCAGGGAAGTGCTCAGCTTGATAAATAAGAGCAGCTTATTCCAAAATTGGGGGATATGTTGGGTTTGGAACCTCTCATGGCAGTATAAATTTAGGTGTCTAGAAAGGGTGTTTGCATTACCACTGGCCTTAGTCAGGTGAAGAAGTTCAAGAAATGATTGGTCATTCTGGGCAACAAAGGCTAAACATAGGTTAAACAGTGGTCACCCCTCAGGAGCCTGGATAACACTGAAAAGAGATAGTCAAGGTTAATTCTATCACAGTCACTAAGGGTACTGAGACCAGATATCTTTTTGATGAGGAAACTACTTAGTGAGTTATGTGCCAAAGTGGGCATTATACTCAATAATGACCCTGCTATTTGAGGAATAAAGTGGAACTGCAACTTCTTTGAACCTTGAGAAGATAAAAAAAATGATAAGTTGTGCACGATAAAAAAATGTTCTGACCATGACACGATGGTCAGAGAAGCCTTTATCAGCAACATGGGTACCCAAGTCCCAGATAACGGTGTCAGATTTAAGTGGGATATTGTCTATATAATACAGAGAAATGATGGCAAGTTTACTAAAGAAATTAAGTTGCACTTCTTGGTGTTGAGGGTAAGTCCATGATGAACACACATGCATTTGTTTAGTCCAAACCTGCTGGAGAATTTGAGTATCAGGATGATATATGATAACTTCCACCAGTTTGAATCATCACCTAACCGGGCTAACCACAGTCTTTTGATATCCTCTTTCATAACAGGGATGTATTTACAAAAGGGGGAAATGTTCAGAAGGTCTGACAGCATTGAGTTTGTTGAGTCTTTGCATATGAAACAGACATTTCCCCTCAAGTATGACACCGAGAAGAGGAAAAGGCTTTGCGACGGGCCACATATTTTGTATGATTTAGACCCTTGATTTTCTTTGTAGAAAAGGCATTATGAGAATTCAAGTTTTGTCAAATCATTGGACAGGTATAAGCCAAAGGCATTATAGTTGATGATTAATCTGATGAGTGAGGAATACAGGGGAATGATCACGTCCCTGGAACTGGACGTCATTCCCTTAGTAATAAGTTGTGCATTGAGAAAGGACTTTCTTACAATAGTGGATACATGGTGATCAAAGACAGTTTGTTGTTTGCATACTTTCCCAGGTCCCTAACCACTGGAATAATTTTCAGGATTGTGTTGCCAATGTGATAGCTACAAGGGCCTTTCTTGCTTGCTGATGGATACCATTATACCTTTCTTGATATTTAGATTTACTACATGGTTTTGACACCAGCTAGTGGCTTGGAAAAGATCATCTTGGAGGATCTTGGTGTCTTCTGGAGCGTTTATGATGGCACCAAGTTTACAGTTATTTGCTAACTTGGTCAGCCATAAACCCTTAAAAGTAGCTTTGGCCTCCAAGAAGTGAATACCAAAGAGGAATGGCCCAAGGATTGAGCCCTGGGGTACACTGCTAGTGGCAGGTCTTTCTGTAGGACATAGAGCAGCCCACCCTAATTTCTTGCGTTCTGTTTGTGAACCAGTTTGCTAATCCAATGAGTTACATAAGGCTTGGCATTTAGCAGGGATAATGTATTTGCAATACCTGACAATAAGATAGTCTTGAACACCTTTGTGAGGTCTAGATATGTGGTGTGAACTGATTTTTCCCTCATCCATTGTTTCAGAACATACTCAAATAAGTCAAAGTAGACAGGATCTGCCCTCAATGAATCTTACCTGGTTTGGGTCTAGAGTTTGTAGTTTACCTATATACTTTTTATTAGTTCCATAATGGTCCTTTCCATAGCCTTACAGATGATGCTGGTCAGACATGTGTGTCTATAATTTCTCTGGTTCATTGACACCTCATATTTGTTCTAGAGGATGACAATTACTGCCCTCCATTCATCCAGTATAATGCCTGTTTGGAGGCTGACAATGAATAGCCTCTGTAAGGATCATGGGAAGTTACTAGGCTATTGGCCCTGAGGCCCTTATAAGCCTAGCCAAGAGTTTAGTCCGTGTATAAACAAATCAGCACCCGATGCCCCTGTCCAGCAGGGACACAGGTGGAATCCCAGGGATGTATTTTCTATTTCCCATCCATTTATCAAGGTTGCTCTTAAAAAGGGGTAAAGAGGTACTCTACTTGATGTGGAGAGGGAGTCTATTCCACAGATGGGGGAGTCTCTGGGACACAAATCTGTCCCACCAATAAGTCCTATTGATGTCACAGACCAGGTTGAGACCATGTGTGCAGGTTACTCGAGTGGAGCTTGACTTGCAGATATGCAGCAGTCTCATCAAGGCTGGGTCCAAAACTGTCTTTTATGCCAGACAGAGGTCACCTCTGAGGAGTCTCTATGAGAGAGAGTAGAGGGATAGAGCATTTAGCCTATCTGTGTATGTCTGATTTTTGAGGCCTTGGATTCTCCTGGTGAGGAACTTCTGTGGCCTCTCCAGCTGCTGCATGTGCTTTGTGAAGTACATGCCGAATGGGGTGTTTTACTCAATAATGGGCCCTATAAGGGAAGATCACAGGGATGTTATGACCTCCTTGTCCCTGGATGAGATACTCTTACCTATGAGGTGGGCCATGTAGAAAGTTTTCCGTATAATGGAATGGTGGTCAACAGTTAGGCTGCTATCCATCTGGGTGCCCAAAGGAGATGATGATGCATTTTTTTGTATTCGCCTTGAGGCCATGTTGCTGGAACCTGTCATTTTTGGGTGAGACCTTCTTGGAGGATGTCCACATCACTAGGGGAATTGATGACAGTGCCCAGATTGCAGTCATCTGCAAACTTGGTCAGCCATAGCTCACTGGTTTTGGCCTGCACCTCAGAAAAGTATATCCCAAATAACAGAGGCTGCAAGACCAAACCCTGGGGTATGCAACTCGATATGTTCAGAGGTTCATAGGTAGGTACTAGGCTATCGGCCCAAGGGCCTACGTAAGCCTAGTCAACAAGGTTCCCTAGCTTACGCCACCAAAGAAAGTTATTTTCCTGTGCCCCTGTTGATCAGAGCCACAGAAATGATCCCCGGGATGTATTTCCTAATTTCCATCCACTTATCAAGATTTTTTTGAAGCATACTAATGAGGAACTTTGCTTGACATAGATGGATAGCTTGTTCCAGAGTATGGGAAGTCTCTGGGACAGGACTCTATCCCTCCAGCATGTCCTGTTTATTGTGGTGACAAGGTTTAAGTCCCTAGAGCATGTAGCTCGGAGGGATTGGGATTTCTTTAGGTGTAGCATGTCCAACAGCTCTGGGTTTGGCATAGCTTTATATGTTAGGCAGAGATCACCTCAGAGTAGGTGATATGTTACGGAGTAAAGCTGGAGTTTTTTGAGATGGTCAGTGTAGGGCATCTGTTTGAGGTCAGTAATCCTCTTTGTGAGGTACTTCTGTGGCCTTTTCAGCTGCTGCAGATGTCTTGTGAGGTACATTTCAAAAGGGGAGTTGTACTCTATAATGGGTCTAATGAGTGTCAAGTAGAGGGGAGCAATGACCTCTTTTTTCCTAGATGAGAACCCATTTGTGATGAGGTCTGTCACGTAGAAGGATTTCCTGACTACTGTGGCGATGTGATTATCAAAGGAGAGACTACTGTCCACCTGGGTCCCCAGGTCTCTTATCACACATTCGGCATTAAGTAGACTGCCACCTATGTGGTAGTTCATGGGTACAGAGTTTTTATCAAAGGGGATGACAATGCACTTTTTGGCATTGAGCTTGAAGCCATGGCTCTGACACCAGGCATCTGTCTCAGTAAGGCCTTTCTGTAGGATGTCCACATCATTTGGGAACTCGACTATGGCTCCTAGTTTGCAGTCATCTGCGAACTTCATTAGCCAAAGGCCTTCTGTGTTAGCCTGTACTTCAGAGAAGTAGATACCAAACAGGAGAGGACCCAGGACTGAACCCTGTGGTACTCCACTTGTCATTGGTTTGAAGTCATATTTGGAGTATGCAACTTTTAAAGTGTGGGTTCTGTCAGTGAGCCAATTGGCAACCCATCTTGTGACGTACGGATTTATACCTAGTTTAGTGACTTTAGCTATAATTCCAGAATGGGGGATGGTGTCGAAAGCCTTGGCGAGGTTACCAATATCTTTGTTTATGAGTTCCATTATGATACGTTCCATGGCCTTACAGACCAGGCTCATCAGGCTAATAGGGCGATAGTTCCCGGGATCAGTGGTGGCTCCCCCTTTGTGGAGTGGGATAACTGTTGCTGTGCGCCATTCAGTGAGCACAAAGCCTGATGTGAGACTATGACTGAACATGGTGCTTAGGTGGGGAGCCAGTTTGTTCTGAAGTTCATGTAAAATGCAGCCTGGGATTTTGTCCAGTCCCATGGATGCTGTGTTTTTGGCTTTAGAGAGTGCAGCTTTTACCTGTGTAATTGTGATTACAGGGACTCTGCATTCTTCCTGTATTGATAAGGGCCCTTTAGGGGGTGAGAGGGGGGTAAAGTTAGCACTGAACCAATCTGCCAGGATGTTGGCAATATCAGTTGGTTCTGAAATTTTCATGCCGTTGTGCTGTAACTCAAAGCAGATCTGGGTGTTGCCATTGACATAGCTATAGAATGCTTTGTTGTTGTCCCTAGAATCAGTGGCAATTTTGTTTTCATAGCTAGCTTTGCAGGACCTTATAAGGGATCTCAGCTTCTTACTGAGGCTGACCAGGGAATTTTACTCTCTTTTGTAACAGTTTCTTCCTTCTGTTGTAGAGTTTGTTTATGGCAGGGGACCACCAGATTGGCTTCCTTTTTTTGGAGGATACCGTCTTGGTTCTGTGTGGGATAGCAAGATCCATGCACTTGTGTAAGTGCTTATAGAGTGCATCTGTGTAGGATTCAGCAGTCGTAACTGTATCTGCATGGGTGTCATGAAGTTCACCTCTTCTGTCTTAAGAAGCATGAAGTTGACTTTGGAGAAATTTTTTACCATGATTTCTTTAATGGGGGGTGGGGGCAGGATGTGGATGTCTAGGGTGATTAGCTTATGGTTGGATCTGACTGTTGGTAATGACTAGGTCTAGGCTATTGTTGTCCCTGGCGGGGGTGTGGATAAGTTGATCCAGGGCATTGGAATTTATGAATTCCAGAAAGCGTTGAGAGAAGGAGTTGGTACAGGAGTAGCTTTCCCAGTTAATGGTGGAGTAGTTGAAGTCACCCATTATTAGGGTGTTTGGTTGAACTCTAATATTTTCCAGTATATCAAGAAAAGAGGAGTGGGAATCTTGGGGCATGGTGGGGGATCTGTAGCAAGCTACAATTTGGATTGCAGTTTTGCCCAGAGTTTGTTGCACTTGGATAACCTCGGATGGATTATGCTGAGCAACTAGCCTGGAGGTGTGGATATCCTTAATGAATATGGATACACCTCCGCCTTTGGTGTTCCAGTCCAGATTAGGTGGCCGAAAAGTGTGGTATGAGTTATAGCCTGGTAATGCAGGGGGGGTTTCTAGAGCCTTGAGAAAGATCTCAGTCACTGTACAGATATCAATGTTCTCCATTGTAGGGAGTGCATTATGATATTTAGACTTCTAGCATTGAGTGGCATTACCCTCAATTTTTCCTTGCCTGTTCCTATTAGGGTGGTGAATTTGTCATTTGAACCTTGCCTAAAAAAGGCACTATAGGGGCAGCACGAGCCTTAGCCAGTATCCAGAATCCCAGGGGTGGCAGGTGCAGACCATCTCTGGCAAAGCATTGTGGTCTGTCGACCATGTCGTCCCAGGCAGACAGATACTGGATCCCCTTAGAATGACACCAGAAACTTAGCCAATTGTTGAAGTCAATCATCTACTGCTTGAGGTGGCTTCCCCTATTTTGACAAGGTGGGTTCCATCAGAGAGCCAGTTAGCTACCCATCTGGTAACATACGGATTGATGCCTAGTTGAGAGAGTTTATCTATTATACCAGAGTGGGGAATAGTGTTGAAGACTTTTGCCAGGTCAAGGTACGCGGTGTGTACTGTCTTCCCCTCATCCATAGCTTTGGTGACTGTCTCAAAAAAGTGGACCAAATTTAACAGACATGACCTTCCCCATGAAAAGGCCAAACTGTGTGGGATCGAGTGTTTGGAGGTTGCCAATGTCCTTGTTAATGAGGTCCATGATAATCCATTCCATTGCCTTGCAGATCAGACTAGTTAGGCTGATGGGTCTATAATTTCCCGGATCAGTAGATGCTCCATCTTTGTGTAAAGGGATGACAGTTGCTGTCCTCCACTCAGCTGGGACAAAACCAGTACTCAGGCTTTGGTTGAATAGGGTGCCTAATGGTGCTGCAAGTTTCTGCCTGAGTTCATGTATGATGCAGCCTTTGATGTCATCGGGTCCCATGGAGGCTGTATTTTTTGCCTTTGAGAGAGCAGTGATGACCTGATCCCTAGATATAAGGGGAAGGGGGCAGGTACTGGGAATGTCCTGGTTTACTAATGGGGGGACAGAGGGGTGAAATTTTCACTGAATCCGTCAACCAGCAAGTTTGCTATATCTATGGCATTTGTATATGTGGAATTTGACAGATCCTGTTTCAGGTCAGCCAGTTAGAAGCTGTGTATGTTATCCAGCTCCATAGAAGCAGTGCTCTTGACTTTGGATAGTGCCTTGAGGATTTGTTCATGGGAGATTTGTGTGGGGGGGTGTAGATGTAGGTATGAGATCTTAGAATGTAAGGGGGGAGAGGGGGTGAAATTAGAGTTAAAATTATCAGCTAGTAGATTAGGTATGTCCTTTGGGTCCAAGTATATGATACCATTTTTCTGTTATAGCTGTACAGTGCTGGACATTGCTTCTAAGGTTTCTAACATAATTAAGGAAGGTCTTGTGGTTGTCTTTTGCCTGAGTGGTTATTTTTACCTTATATCTGGCCCTAATTAATTTGATCAAAGTCCAGAGTTCCGTGTTACGTTAAACAAGAGCTATTTTTGGATCTTGAGAGTGACATTTATTTTATGGGCAATACGTTTTTTCTTTTATTATAAAGCCTGTTTATATTTGGGTTTCACCACAGAGGTTTACTTTGGAATTTGGCATTGTATTTATTTTGGGAATGGGGGGGCATATGTATCTATTTACATGCATACAGAATCAGGTGGTATAGGATTCTGCATAAGCAGTGGGGTCCTCAAGTTGGAAAGGGATGTTGAATCTTGCCAGGTCATCACTCAGTTTTAGTAGATTATCCCTGGCATCATTTCGAAATACCAAAGTGTTGGAGGATGTTTGTGTCTTCATTCTTAAGGTGAATATGACTGATTTGTGGTTTGATTTCACCATGGAGGAAGTTATAATTAGTAGGATACAGGGCTATCTTACATTGGTGAGGACAGAGTCTAGGATTTTACTGCTCCTGCTGCAGATTAACTGATCAGCGATTTTCTATTGATGAAGCCCTGAAGTATCTGGACATACATATTAGAGGATGCATGTGTCTCTCAGTTTATGGAGGGATAGTTGAAGTCCCATCTAGGGCAATTGTGTTTGTCTCATTGCATAGCGACAATATTCTAGTTAAGTAGGAGTTATGGGCTGAGGAGGACATATAGGAGGTGTAAATAAAGGGCTAATGGAAGGTTGAGCATGGAGAAGTTTAAAATCATTATGTTGTCTAACTACACTGGAAGTTTTTTTTTTTTTTTTTTTTAACAAATAAGAATGCACCACCATATTTAGTACAGTCATCTAGTGTGGTGTGCCTGAAACTGCAGTAAGCATTGAAACCTGCACCAACTGAGAGGTCTCCATAATAATACATATATCAATGTCTCCAGGGTGAGGACTGCTTGTAGGGACTGTATTTTTTGTGAGGGTTCCTAGCATTGGACAGCAATACCTTCATGTTATCAGAATTCTGAAAGCTTTGCATGACTGATGTTGCCTCAAAAAGGCACTATGGGGGGGTGACAACATTTTAGTCAATATATAAAAGCCTTGGTGAGATAGGTACAGGCCATCTCTGGCAAAACAATTAGGACTGTCTACCATCTTCTCCTGGGTCTATAGTGCCATGTTGAAAGACATGTTTGCCAAACATGTCTTAATCAACATGGAAATATTGACCTGTTAAAATCCCGAATGGCCGCGTCAGAGAATTTTTTCCCAGCATTAAAATCACTCGGCCGTATACACAAAAAAAAAAAAAAAAAAAAAAAATTTCAAACTCTACAAAGTGGAGGGCTTCACCCCCCCCACCCCCTAACTAAATATACCAACTCTGAGATCGCACAACAGTGGGGAAACGGGCAAATCCCCAATGACAGCCAAGCAATTTTTTTTCACTTGGGAAAAAAATTTGCTAAAGCGGCCATTCGGAATTTTAACAGGTCGATATTTCCATGTCAATTAAGACGTGTTTGGCAAACATGTCTTTCGACATGGTAATATAGACCCCTTCTCCTAGACTGATATATACTAGATCCCCTTTGAATTACATCAGTAGATAAGCCAATTACTGATGTCAATCACATTTTGTTTGTATTTCAACATAATTTGTGCAGATGGTAAAATACTACACAAGGTTAAGTTCGTACTTAACTTGGACACATATTATGAGAGCTCCATCATGTCTCTCTTTACATAGTCCAGGAGAGTACATCTCAATTCATTTACACCCACATGTACTAAGACTGTGTCATATGTATAGTTGTGATGCAAGGACTTGACTGCTTCCCTGGTGTGGTAAATCCTGGTCTCTCATAGGCAACTGACTGTGACCCTCTCCTTGCACAGCCTGGTGAGTGGTGCATCTGTGTATCTCACAACAGAGTCCCCTTTGGATAGGACGTTGGCCTGTGTGGATGTTTGCCTTATGGGCTTTTTAAGTGAAACACTAACTCTTAGATGAATGTTCCAAGCTGGGTGTTGTCTGTGTTGTGTGCTTGTGCGGCTGCAGTAGTTATTTGTTTCTTAGGTTACCTTTGGGAGATTTTTGTGGTTTTGATAGGTTACTTTTAAGAGCCTCAACATATAGAGGTCTTTATGTTTGGTCTGATCAGTGTGTGATAGGTTTAATACTTTGTGTAATACAGTAACAATCTGCTTGATATCTGTAGTGCCTGCGTGTGAGAATTTTGTCTCCTAATAAAATAGCAGTAAATAACTGCATCTCTCAATTACTGTTTCAGTTTGTTTATATAGTGAGTGGTTGTCAGTAAACATGAGACAATTGCTACATTGTCTCAGGGTGCCCATTTCAACCAGGCTGGCTGAAGAAATGTTGCAAAGTATAAATCCATGGCTCCATGTGCTTAGTAGTGTGGGCTGAAGACAGAGCAGTGCTTATGAAGTAGGGAGTTGATTACTAGAGATGCAGCTTTGGTAGTGCTGGTCTCAGCACAGATGTATGCACCTAGGAATACATGAACCTTAGCTCCTCCTCTCACCAGAAGCAAAAAAGTACCGTTAATCCCAAGTTGCTTCCTAAGAAGCAGTATTAATCCAGATGTTGCTGGGTTCAATGCACATGCTAGAATCTTCTCTTGGTATATATCCTGGATAGAACCTACAACAGCTGGCCAGAACAGACAGCCATGCTAGTCCTACTCTTTGAAGATGCCCTCACTAAAATTGCCCAATCAGAAATCAGCTGGAATCAATGCCCCTCTCTGCTCCTTCTCTCATCAGAAGCAAAGCAGTACCATTAATCCCAAAATGGCTCCTAAGAAGCAGTAACATTAATCCCAAAATGGCTCCTAAGAAGCAGTAACATTAATCCTAAACTGGCTCCTAAAAAGCAGTAGCATTAATCCCAAGATGGCTCCTAAAAAGCAGTAGCATTAGTCCCAAATTGGCTCCTAAGAAGCAGTAGCATTAATCCCAAACTGGCTCATAAGAAGCAGTAACATTAATCCCAAACTGGCTCCTAAAAAGCAGTAGTATTAATCCCAAAATTGTTCCTAAGAAGCAGTAGCATTAATTCCAAGATGGCTCCTAAGAAGCAGTAGCATTAATCCTAAACTGGCTCCTAAGAAGCAACTGTTCAGAAGAAGAAGCAACTGTTCAGTCTTTCCAGTGATTTGTAATCTTTAGGAACATTAGGATATAATACCCCTCCGCTCCTTCTATCACAAAGAGCAAAACAGAAGCACTAATACCAAAAAGATTCCTGGGAAGCAATTCCTGGGTGTTCCTGTAATTGGTAGTCTAGTCCTAGATATTACAGGTTAAAGGTTAGATGGAAAAGGGGATTAATACTCTGAATATTGCAGTGTGCACTACATGAGTGGGATGATATGAAGCAAAGGCTAAATCATGCTTTAGGAGTCTAACGAAAGGGTCTTCCCAATTTGATGTGTCAGTACCCAGTAGAAAGAGCAGATAGAATGAGACTGGGAGGAGCTTCCAAAATCAAATGTATGTAGGGGTGGGCAGCTTAAAGACCACCAAGTTTAAAACGCAACAGGGTGGGAGGGAAAAATTCCAGTGCAATTGCATGCCAGCGTTACTCTCACAGCACTTGCAGTTAAATAAGAAATCCTATTTCTCAGTTCCTCCCACTACTTAATGAGATTTAATTCCTTTTCAGTCAGTGAATAGAAAAGTAATGTATTCTAACCTTAGCTGAGAACTTTTAAAACCCCAAGAAAAAAATAACTTTTATTTTAAATGATTTTTTACCATAAACTGTAATATAAGAAAAAAAATCAAAAATAATGGAAATACCCAAACGTTACATTAAAAAATCCATTGCAGTCACATCAGTAATACTCTCACAGTACTTCTAGTTCAATAAGAATATACACACTATATGCGTTATCTCAAGAAATAAATCTCCTACTGCTACAAAAAAGACTTTATTGCCATCATCTTATGTGATCAAGCATCTATTAATTGTGCAACAATTAATATCAGTACCTTAGAGCAGGCCATGGACTTTTAAACCAAACCCTTGTATCTGTGTTGGACTGATATGTTCCTCATAAGAACAGTCTGAATAAAAATACATCACCCCCATGAATGAATATATTTATAAAAGATCTTATGAAGACTCTGAAATCATACAAAACAACTCCTGATTCACAATAGCTTACTAAATACAAAAAACTCAGAAATAAATGTCAACAGCAAGCAAATCTGGCTGAATAAAATTATTACATCTTCCTACAACAGAAATAAAAATAACCCATTTGCCTTTTAGAACACTACCAAGAAACTAATGAGGATCAGCAATGCCTTTGAAAACAACCCAATAAATCTAATGAACAAGCCTCAGTCAATACATTATCCAATGACCTTAAATCAATCATCAGTAAATACTCTATTACTAATTATTCAACCCATCACTTCTCAGCACAAAATCTCTCTCTTCTTCACCACATTTTACATTCAAACCATTTGCAGTGACAAAACAATACATTAGTGCAAAACATTAATCATAAACATCAGCATTAAGAGATAGGCTCCCACTAGGTTTCTTAAAATGAACATCTAATTACATTGCCTACCTCTAATTATTATTATTAATACAACTCGAGTGGAAGGAGCCATCATCCCTCCATTTAAATGTGGTGACAAACGACTGTCCTACTTCAATTCTCATTCTCCTGTGCAAAGATCTATCAAGAGTGATACAGATTCAGTTAATAACTTATCTTACTTCACAGAACAAACTAACCGATACTCAAAATGCGCAACTTGAAATAACCAATGATGTTGTTTCTAAATGTGGCAAAAGCAGTCTCACTGCTGCTTTATTAATAGATTTCTCAACCACATATGACATAGTAAATCACATCATCTCACAAAGACGGATTATATACTCTAGGTTGCACACTTACTGTTATTCATTGGTTCAAAAGTTACTTACAAGACAGAGAGCTGAAACTCCTCTGTATCCTATAAAAACAAAACAAAATAATGGGATACCTTAGGAAAGCATTTCTGGGCTACTGCTGTTCACTATCTTTACAAACACCATGCTCCTTTATACAAATGGCCTCAGATTGCTATAATATTCTAATGACGCCACACTTAACCACACGGCTCCAAGTCTAACCATAATTATGTTCTGTATGCAACAGTCAGTTAATACCTTTGTAGCGTGGCTTCAAGAGTGAAAACTTGTGATTAATGAAAACAAAACCCAACATGATGATTTTGTTTTAAAGATAAAGCGATGATACCATTACTTAAGCAACAGATTACTATAACTATTTGGGCATCACTATAGATACCAAATTCACATTTTCTGAGTACATCAATATCACTGTGAAGGATATACAGAGAAGTCTAGTGCCTCTGTTACATAAAAATACTGTTTCCATGTTCAAAAAGAGCTTTAGTAAAATCACTGCTTATTTAAATAATATATACAACACATACCTCGCAACTGTCCCTCATTTTGACTCAAATTTTAGCTCTGTTTCTCTTACTCCCTCCTAAAATGTGTGCCTTTTGGAGAAAAGGTGATGAATTACACTTGAATAATGACAGTAATTAAATCAGTATTAAAGTGTCCCAGATTGCCTCGGATATACCCCTTATTCAGTCAAGATTTGTCACTCATTCGTTGAGAGCTATGATACAGCATTAGTGCCATGAGTAATTTTAACAAGCTCACATTCCATAAAATACAATTTATCTATTATAAAAATTGCAAAATTTGATGCTCAGCCACTGAACACTTTACACACATATAATTTACATAAAACAATACTAGGCTATCCTTTACTAATAACACAAATCCACCTGACGCCTGTCCACAAAATCACACAAGATTGCATATGCTTTACTTAATTCTCTACTACACAGAAATAAAACTAACAGACCCCCTAAAATCCTTAAAAAAAATCACTTGGTAATGAATTAAAAAAATCTTCTAAAATAGGTGACTGAGATAAAAGCTTGTTCTTCGTTATTTTATGGAACTTACTACTTTAAGAATTCTATAAAGTCAACAACATGTCTTTCAAAAACAGATGTAGCTCTCTTAGCAGTCCTATGTTATTATAGTCCTTAAATGTGGTATCATACAACATTAATATTTAACCCTCATCAGTGAATTGTTACAGTTAGCCTGATTATGCCGTCATTCTGTATCATTATTACTATTCCACTCCTGAAGCTTCATATCGTGTCCCCTATCCTTGTAACCACTCGCTGACATCCTTCTTTCTATATAACCTTTACTCAGCCTCATTTATCGCTGCCTTATCTTTATTCATTCTCACCACACCTCTGAAGCACTTTTCCTTTCACACTCCTTCTTCGCTTATGCTTATTCACCTGATATATCATACTCATCCGACTCCTCATCAGCTTTCCAGTCATTCTCTTCATTTGTTGAATTGTACTTTGTCTATAGTGCCTCTTTTCCTCTAGCTTAACTTGTTACCTTTCCTCATGTACCCCTGTGATATAAAAGTATCACAACCACAGATTTACCATAGTAAAGATTAGTATCACTTGGTACCAGTTAAGGTACATGTAATCAGGAGCGGCCTTAGGTCAACTGGTGCCCTAGACAAAAGGGCTCCACAGCACCCCCCACCACACCTCCCTGTGCCCCCATCCTGGTCTACCTACACTAGATAAATACTGGAAAAGTGCCCCTGCTAGAGCAGCACCCTAGGTGGCCGCCTAGTTGGTCTATGCCTAATGCCAGTTATGCATGTAATAAATGTCTTATTTTTATTTATTTTTTTTGTTTGCAATTATTTCAGCATAACTTGCAACACTTGCATTTTTGTTGTTCATACTAAGTTTAAAATCTATTCCTTGTTTGCTACACTATTATATGCCTTTTGCTGTTAGTACTGTTATTTTCACTATACTGCGGTGGTGGTGCTGCGGTAGTGTTGTCACCTTACAGTTAGACTTTGCCCATTCGATTCTCAGTTAGAGCGTCTTCTGTGTGGCGACATGCGTGAATGGACGTTCCTTCGTTGAAGGTTGTCCGTTAGGCCCGGCAAGCCAGGACGTAAAAATTTACTGCCAATCATTAGCGGACCGGAGTTCCGCTGTGGCGACCCCTAACCGGGAAAAGCCGAAAGACACAAACAAACTGTTATTTTCACTATGTTTTATATTCCTCCTGGGCCCCATCTGAAAATTGACCTTGTCCAGTAGGGTTAATTAGCTCAACAAGATATATATATAAAATAAATACATAAATAAATAAACATATACATACATAAGTAAACATTTGCTAAACATTTAGTGGAATCAGTGTGCCATAAAAATAGCAACATTGTATCAGTCATATTTTTGCTCAGTTTGTACATGTTGCAGAATATGGCATAGGATACTAAACGCGTATGCATAGGTTTTACAAAAACACTAACATGTAATTTCCAAACCAACATCTACTAGAACTCTTGTTAAACTGTGTTTTATTAAAATTGGTTTCTATACCAAATTATTCCAATGTAACAGCATTCAATTTCTTTTCATGAATATTCAGCTTTGTCACATTTTGAAGTTTTGTTGCTAGCTGTAGTCAAGGTTAGCATGATCTCATTGTGCTAAAATGTGTTTCCTGTCTCTTGTTCTAATCTTACTGTATTTCGCCGAAGATGAATGCTAAAAATCTAACCTGATCTTTTACATGAATTCTGACTCACATTTTCTTTTAAAAAAATGGCTTTAGCTTCATTGATTAATCTCCCAGTCAGCAAAATAAAATAAGTCATTATAGTGAAAGATACTGTATTTGGTGGGTACACTGCAGTTTATTTATTCAAATGTGCATATGTGTTTTCTAATTTTGATACTTAAAAATACTACAAGCAAAAAATATTTTATGACTGTTCCTGTTAATTTATAAAACCTTTTCAAAAATATTATGGTCATGACATACCCTATCTGCAAAATAAATTACTGCAATGTGTTGTATCTTATGCTTCAGAAAATCTTAGTTTATAAACTACAAAAAATTAGTTTTGCATTTTTACTCCATTAATTAATTTATAGGTTTGTGTAGACTAGCTAATGTTGATGATAGGAAATTAACAAGCTGAAAGTAAATGCTGCAGAAGTTTGCTCTTCTTTCTAAAAGGCTGGACATATTTATAAATTAGCATAGACTGAAAATAGAACTGAGGGGAGAGAAGTAACATTTGAAACTTTTCAGAGAAGTTGGCCAAGTCACTTCATCAAGACATGCTGAGGGATCTTAACAGTCCACCAAAACCAGGACCTAGTTTTACACGGCACACAGTAGAGAACGCTTCCTCCTTCAAAGCACAACATTGTCCAACACATACAAGCAGAGGTAACCCTTGCAAAGTTAAAAATAAATACTTCCTGTTTTTAGCTGGTAAAATCTGTGTCTATAAATGTGCGATCTAGAGACACATTTTGTACTAAGATATTATATTCTCAAGACTCCCCACCACTCCATTCCCCTTCCTTTTTGCCAGACATAAAACTACAGTGGTAGTTTTATTCTTTTTTTCTGTCTGTGCCTTACTGTCTATGAGGTAGATACTTTTATTAACGGTTGTTTCACTTAAAATTGCTGCAGTTCTTGAATTGCAGGTCTTTCGTTTCTTTCTGTACCAGTAATATATTTCTGGCAAGGCAGTAGTAAACTAACCAGTAATTTGCCTTTGCTACCTTTCATTTTTGACTTTTTTTAAGTTGTAAATCCCCACTGGAAAAAATAAATCTTAGTGTGGTATGTTGATGTTACTTATCAGATGTACATAGCAGTACTTTCATAAGGATTTGTAGTATATATTGGCAGCAGTTTTGATTAAATCAACATTTTCTGTAAAATACACAAGTAATTTAATAAGTCCTTAGAAATGACATTTTTTCATACCATCATTGGCAAAATCTGCTGAATCAGACTGGATGAAACCAATTTTCAGCTCTGAGTACCTTAATCACACATTGTACAAAGAAAGGTGCATTTAAAAATGCCACTTAACAAGGAAATGTAAACAATCTCAGCCATCTTCATTTCCTTGTATAGCAACATAGTTAACACTATAGAAAACAATTGTTCAGAAATAAAAAATAATTCACCAGATGTACCCGAGTATATTCACAAAGTATGCCTCTTTACATAAAATGGCACCAGACATGACAGCTAGCAACATTACGCCTGTATTTGAAATACCAGCCTGCACTAAAGGGAAGGCATTATTAACAGGGTATTGTGTCATACTGCATTCTGCAATGAATTACTGGTTTCATAGTAAATACAAGGCTGCACTGTAGGGAAGGATTTACTAGCAAAATATTGTCCTATTCTGCATTCTGCGATGAATTATAAGGTTCATAGGTAACTACTAGGCTAAGGCATTACTAGCAAAATATTGTGCTATTCTGCATTCTGTGATGAATTCTAAGGTTGATAGGTAAATACTAGGCTGCACTGAAGGGAAGACATTACTAACAGAGTACGGTACTTTACCGTTAACCACCTACCACGCGTCTCGCCTTATTCCTAAGAAGCATGGTTATTTTGTTGTTTCAACTGACCTTTTTCCTCTTCTACCTGTTTTTTTACCTTTTACTTGATCAGGCTGTTACATTTTTGGCCTTTAAATTATTGTTGGAGTCAATGATTACTTCATGAGGTCAGAACAGGCAGTTATGGGGAAGTTTACACTCTTCAAAATAAGAAACCGCTTCTCTTTCTGACCCTCAGCTATGATTTTCAAACACTGTTTCTATGACGTTTACTGACTGGAGATTGAGATCTGCTCTCATATGAGGTTTCACTTCTGAACAACTGTTTTATATTGTTTAGTGTAGTGCATTTCTTTACGCGCGAGTTCGGTACTACCCAACGCGTGTAACACAAACAAAAATAAGGTTAACCCAAAACTTCTCAGCTATCCAGATTTTCGCAGAATGTCCATGTTTTGGCTCATGGTTATGATCTGTTTCCCGTAAAGTTTGTGGTTTTCTGGCATATCATTGAGGACTGAAGTCAATAAATAATTACAGACAGATTTTTGAGTTTAAGACTTCATCCACTCATCACCTGGCATGAGGTCAGGGTGTCACTTCGATAGTGACGATCATCTACAGCCAAGGTTTATACCAGCGGGTGCCTAGCATACCTTTTAGAAAATGCACAATCCAAATCCTATTATTCTAGTAACTTTCTAACTTTATATCATCAACGTTTAAAAATGACCACATTTCTGGATACATGTCCACAATTATTTTTAACTTTGTCCAGAATTCTTTTATTGAGAGGTTAAGGGATTAGAGGTTGCCATTTTCATATTCAGAAGTGTTCAGAGCTGGGTTATCATGTGCTCCTGCTGTCGTGTAAGACAAAAACATTAACCACACACTAGTTTGGACATGGGGGGGGGGGGTACATGCACCTACATCAATGTTCCAGTTATTGCTTTTATACCAAGACTCATTACTCAGATTGGAACCTCTTCTTTTTCGAAAGTGGAATTTGATTTGGACTATACATTCCAACCTCATAGAGCAACAAATCTGGACAAAGCCTAATATACCGAGGGGATAAAAGCCACAAAAATACAGGCAGATTTTAAATATTTCTGTTATAAACTTAGAAAGTTGCTAGAATAGCAGGGTCGTGTTAGCATGCATTTCTGAATTATTTCAATCCTCATTGATTTGCAATGAAATACCGGCAAAACACAGCACTGCGAAGTGGTAGGGGTTAACGGAAAAGTACCCAGAGTACTGTACCATGCTGAATTATTGGCTTCAAAGGCAAATACAAGGCTGCACTACAGGGAAGACATTACAAGCAGAATAGTGTACCATGCTGCATTCTGCAATGAATTCTTATGTTCATAGGTAAATACTAGGCTGCACAGAAGTGAAGGCATTACTAGCAGAGTATAATGCAAGCTGCATTCTGCAATGAATTCTTAGGTTCATAGGTAAATACTAGGCTGAACTGAAGTAAAGACATTATTAGCAGAATATAGTTCCAACCTACATTCTGCAATGAATTCTAAGGTTCACAGGTTAGGCTGTAATGAAGGGAAGGCATTAATAGCAGAGTATTGTACCATGCCGTATTCAGGTTCATAGGTAAATACTAGGCTGCACTGAAGGGAAGGCATTACTAGCTGAGTATTGTGTCATGCTGCATTTTGCAACAAATTACAAGAGCTGCTTACATCCTATAGTAATTATTAAGAGAATACTAGGTTAGACAGTTTGCAGACTATTACAAGCCTAGCCAATAACCAGAGGTCAGAATCAAACCTTGTACTCTGCAAGGTAAAAACCTTAGCCATTATGCCACTATCACCCACTCTTGTACATCACATTAAGGTAAAGTTAATTGCAATGGTATAGGAACAGTCGAGTAGACAAGAGGTTACCAGATACTGTGATACAACAGTTTCATAAAAAGGGTATCATCTCAATGGTCTCATAAATGTAAGACATGGGGTTTTGACAAAAGTAATGCAATAACAGTTATTTAAAAGAGACTTAAGAGTGATCGCAAAACCTATTATGTAATTTGAGGTACTAGCAGAAGCCTTAAAAAAATGAAGGCAAGAGTAAACTAAATAGGGACTTGGATGAGTGTAAAATGATGGGTCAGACAAATAGTGGCTCAAGATGGCTAAAAATATGGTCAGAAAAATAGAAAACTCTGGGCAACTGAGGCAAAAGTCAAATTAGTAAGAGGGATTAGAGAGATATAAGGTAAGAACACAACAAACAAAATGCTTATGGGGTTGTAAGGTAATGAGTTTGTAAGGCAGATATAAGGTAAGTTCGCACAAACAAAATGCTCACGGGATTGTAAGGTAATGAGTTTGTAAGGCAAACAGAAGGTAAGGTCACACAAACACAATGCTCACGGGGTTGTAAGGCAGATATAAGGTAAGGTCACACAAACACAATGCTCATGGAACTGTAAGGTAATGATAATATAAATGGGGAGGTTAGCAGGCTACAAGACAAGAGTTGTACAGATGGGGGTGGAGCAGAAAGGTCAGTAGACTGCAAAGCAACAGCTAAATACAAGGATCAGGAACTGTACGGCAAGGGCTATAAGAAAATGTTAGATTAACCACAGAGTGAGGCATTTCAGACGAACAGAAGAATTAGATGTAATGTTCAGACAAGCAAGGATTCATGTCCTGTAGGGCAAGTATTAGACACAGGAGGGGATACAGATATGAGGCACCTATCAGATAAGTAGGAGATCGGGTCAATATAAGACAAATATCACTCAAACTACACAATAAAGGACTCAGAAGCCATGTGCCACATCGACATGCAAGTTACAGAGCTGTAAGTCAAAGGTCAGATAAATGAGAAACTCAGGGAAGGTTATAAAATAAGAATCAGATAAGCTGGTGGGGCAGAGGAGTGCTAAGTAAGGGACACACATAAAGGGGACCAGGGGTTAGAAGGAACAGATGACAATCCGCAATTCAGGAGTGAGAGAAATGAGGAAGCTATTAGTTATATGACAAGGGTCAGTTAAACAGAGGCATCATTTACTATACGTAAAGGGTGGAGTAAAGAGAAGTATCAGGAGCTATAAATCAAGAGCCAGAAAAGTGTGGATCTGTAAGAAAAGGGTCAGATAAATCAGGGGTTATGAGTTATAAGGCAAGGGACAATAAACAGGGTGGGTTATAAGACAGTAAGGTATGGATCAAACAAATAGGACGTAGGGTGCTGTAAGACAAGTGTTAGACAAACAGGGTGAGGCTATTTGCTAAGAACCAGACAAAACAGGGAAGGGATTAAAGGTCCATAGGACAAAAGCTGGAAGAATAATTGTAGTCTTAGTGTAGGTCAGATAGTATATAAACAGAGTGGAGTGACCAGGGAATATAAATCACGGGTCATTCAAGTAAACAGGAGAAAGTGGATGAAAAAGAGTAAATAAATGGGGTCATAGGCTATCAGAAAAGGTCCATCCAGATAGACAAAGCAATTGTCTGGTAAATATGGTGATCAGGTAGGAGGTAAAACAAGTGCTAGACAAAAGTGCAGAGTAGTTACAAACTATGATGCAATGAGTAAGGAAATGGCTATTAAAACAGGCTGTAAAAATAAAATTCATCTGTACTGCAAGCACTTAATTACAGAAAACAAGGGAGGTGTGGATTTACTGGGGGATCAGCATAAGGGGTTCAAACTAAACTTTAATGAGCAAGTAAACAATTTTAATCTGAACATTAGTATTTTTTTCAGTTTTCCTCAGCCTCTCTTTGTATCTGTTGCAGTTGTTCACAATTTCCACTGCATACAGTAGGTCTTCTTGCCCTTGTTTTAGCCTTTTGTCACCACTATTCACCCCTCCAGATGCCAGTCAGTAGCATGATGTTGTTTACAGGGGAATACTGCCAGATGGCACTGCCCTCCCTGGGTGGCACATGGAAGTTAAAGTCCTCAAGTACTTGTCAGAGGGAGTCAGACCATGTGCATCACAGCCACTATCTGTCATTTTTGCTGGGTGGAGTTTCATGTGAAGACCATGAATACTGTTTATCAACAACTATGAAGGAAAAACTCATGGTGCAAAATAAGCATAAAAACAAATACTACAAAACCACAGCAGCTTGCCCTGATAAATGCCAAAGCTTTACACTGTGATATCCTCATGGTATGGGACCATGAAGTAAGACCTTACTTAAATACTGTTGCACTTAAGCTTGCATCCAGATAATATCTACCACAGAATGATGAAACTGCCGATCAGAGGTCAATAACACTTTGACTAGTGCTTCTAACACATGAGAGAAGAATAGAAAGGTACCCAAAGACACCAGTGAGAAGACACAACCCATTCCTCACAAAAACAAGGTATGACACAGACACAAACTACAGGCCTGTTAGTTTAATCTAAGAGTAAGACAACAGAATAACATATTGAAGAAAGAAAGAAAAAATGTTGTGCACTTTAAAGAAAGTAAGTCACAGAACTGAAAGTAATATGGATTTCCAGCAAGACTGCCATGTTAGACAAACATACAGTATAGAGTCGATTATCTGAACTAGTTGGGACCTAGGGTAGTTCAGATAATCAAACTGGATAATCAAACATATAATTGAACCATATAAAAAAACTTCTAAAAATCTTGTTTTTTTCTGCATGCAGGAATACATTTTTTAACCATTCAGTGATTTCAGTGGACAATAAACAATATTTTTACACATGAGCTGGCTACACTACAAGTTCAAAAACATGCTCAAGTGAATACATATAATGTTTACATATTCAGACTTTATGATTTTTCATACCCAAAAACTTGATGTTTTGGATAACTGACATTCAGATAATCAAGTCTCTACTGTAATGTGTTCATGAATGGAGAGTGGAAGCAAGAAACTAGGGAACTGGCCATATGTAGTTTTAACCTGGCTGTGTGGTGCACAAAGATAAAATCCTGACTACGACCCAAACAGCCCATGTTTGATTAGCAGCATGGAGGACAACAGTGAGTACAAGCAGCAACTGCTGCTGGCTTGTCCAAACAGGTGGGGAGGACAGTGCAGCTCACTACCTTACAGAAACTGTAGGTGTATGACTGCAGATCTATGGGCCTTACAGGCTCTTCAATGAAAAGCGGTGTACTGTGGTGGCAGGAAGACTGCCATGTGTGGGGGCATGCGTGCTTCCCCTGTGAGCAGCGATTGCAAAGATCACAGCTACTTATGGGGATCTAAGTTGGAGAACCCAATCATAAGCACATACAATTCACTGCTCTCCACTGCAGGCTTACCTGACTCTTGAAATATGGGAATGAGGGAACCATAGGACTCTCACCCCTCGGAACAAATGGGTCGTCACAGTGGACTTGGGGTAGGGTTTGATGGTCAGTGAGGGATAGGAATATAATAGATGACTAAATAAATAAACAGAGAAGCAAATAAGTCATTCAGCAGTCCATTCTACAAACCATCCTAGGCAATTAATAAAATGCTACTCAGAAACTAGTCAACATAAATGAAGTAGTCTCAAGAAAGTGGGATTGGTACATTAAGCACAAGGGCTATTCCTCAATGATATTACACTGGGCAGGAGGGAAAATATTGACTTTTTTGGAACAAAAAAAAAGATATGAGACAGGGGGCAGAGTTAACACAAAAAAGGAACGACTTGTCTAAATCAAAGGAGCCGTTACTACTACTGCACTAAGACGCACAAAGGAATACAATCATTGAGCAAATGGAAATCCACAAGAAGGTCTGTAAAAAAGAATAAATTGTACCATATCTCAATGTGAGATATTGTTCACGGTAAACTTCACAACACAGCATGAATGACAGGAAATGTGACACTTACAGCTTAAAACCGGAAGTGAGGGATGCTACCTGCAACTAAAACATTTAGCTTCTTTAAAACAGCAGCTAATGTGTGCACAATTTCTTGATGAATAAGACAATTAAATAAATATAAGCTTAGAAAGGTGCAATCTAACACAGTTTGAAGAGAGATACTGGAGGTAAATTGCCTGTGAGGATATTCAAAGAAATTATTAAGTTGTAGTGCTGTCATGTTAAAGGGTTTAATGAAGTCATAGTAGAGGAACACAGAATGCACTGTGTGAAGAAGAGGTCTCATCTGATACTAAATGAAATCAGTATGACATTTCCAATTTGCCATTATGGCCCAGAATGATTCATTAAATGCTACTGAATAACACAGAGAATTTAGTACTGCAATATATCAAAACAGGATCAAAAGATTTTTTTCTTTTAGTTTCTGACTATGGTTGCCACTTATCATGCAACTTGTTCCATATACCTACATTCCAAGATGTATCATGTATCACATAAAAGACTCCTTCCTGAAAACTTCACATTTGTTCAAGTTTTATTGCTGAAGAGTTCATCTGGTCATACATGTCTGTTAGCCTTAGAATTGTACCCGAGATGAAAGCCTTCAGAAGAAAGAGGAAGAAAATGTTATGCTATATTTACTGATATCCAAAGGTGTAGTGACCTCAGAATAAGAATATTAAAGTAACAGTGAATATCGGAGGAGTTGCAGAACTTCCAACTCTGCAAAAAGATGTTATTTAGGGGTTTATTTATGTCTGACATTTGCATTATGCACATCTATTGCAGTGTTTCATTAAGCTCAGCCCCTCTCAAACCACATGTTTTCATGAAGCTGTAGCCGGTTCAAACATGAATCATCAAACCTCAGACATGGGGAGCAAATCCATGACTCCCAACTCCTCTGCAGTCAATGAATTGTGCTTTAATGAACTGTGATCACCATAATACGAGTCAACCACAGCTCACCCGACAAATCAAATTCCTCTGAGGTATGTGTGTGGGGATTCAGTGCATATCATTGTCTGTTCAGTACATTGAA
Source organism: Protopterus annectens (assembly GCF_019279795.1). NCBI lineage: Eukaryota > Metazoa > Chordata > Ceratodontiformes > Protopteridae > Protopterus > Protopterus annectens. The sequence goes on along the minus strand of NC_056747.1, from coordinate 323,248,434 downwards.
TGTTTTGGAAGCAGTCTTTCTTCACTGAACTGCTGGTACATCACAGGATGCCAGCATTTGATTTGGAAGATCGCTACACAGTGGGAAATAGGACTTTGCCCTCTCTGCACTGTGTTGCAATCTTGGAGTAGATGTGTGTGTGTATATATATATATATATATATATATATATATATATATATATATATATGTGTGTGTGTGTTCACTACATAAGACCGAAAACCCATAATACCGATGCCCATAATCCCAAGACTAGATACCCGAAAGACGTGAAGACCAGAAGCGCAAAATTTAAAATCCCGAACACTACACTAAACATACACCACACACATACCGTTACCCAAAACACAAACCTACACTACATACAAGGAGGGGGGCAAGCCCCCCTGCACCCCCTACTTAAATATTCTAACTTCAAGGTCACACTACACAAACACACGAAAACACAACCACACACTTACACCCCCCCACACACACACACACACACACACACACACACACACACACACACACACATCACAACACACACTTGCACACACACTAACCTTTGAGAGTCAAGTAAAAGAGAAAAAAATTGCGCAAGTTCACTACGGATGTGGAAGACTGATAGGGGTAGGCCCTTTGAGTCCTAGAAGAGTGTTAGATTTTCTGAAGGGAATAGATATGGAAGAGGAAAAACAGGCCTTGTTCCATTCTTAAAAAATCTGGACAGGGATTTAGTACTTCAGGGGATGAGTCCTCGGCTACTGATACAGAAAGCATTTATATTAGTGATTCCCCAGATTCAAAAAAGGGACGGGGGTCAAGATTACCCTTTAGAGGTAGGACTCAGAGGAGGGTGTAAGCACAAGGGCAGACATGATAGAAAATTTGTTACAATCAATGGTGAAATTAATATCCAATGTAATAATGTGCATAACATTTCCAAACATACTTTGTCTCATCAACAGGAACAACTACTGAATAAAGGTCTAAATTACATACCTATTTTTTTTGTGGATGAAAATGTTTTTGTTACTGATATTGCAGCATTTTGTAGGAAATTAAATCTCAAATTATTTTTTGGTATACAGGATAGCTCTCAAAGACCCACTGAGTTTCGTTTTTATAAATCTACTTTTTCTCCCCCCATGAACAAATATGTGGCCATTTTCCAACAAGTTGTACTTAAAGACTTGCATTTCAGAGCATGTTCCTGCCAAATGTTAGGACATAATTTATCAAAAGGTGAACAACTAGCACTTAAGGAGCTTCAGGAAAATACTGATATTACCATTCTACCAGCTGACAAGGGTGGGGCGGTGGTGGTCATGGATTCCAGTTATTACTGGGCTGAGGGAAACAGACAATTAGCTAACCCACAGCATTACATGAACATGCCAAATGACCCCACCCCCAATTTCAAACAAAAGATAGAGTCTTTTTTTAGAAAAAGCAGTGGATAATGACATTATCAGTGAATCAGTCAAACAACACCTGATGGTAAAGGAGCCTTGCAAACAATATCTATACCTTTTGCCCCAAATTCATAAAGACCTGAATCAGCCTCCCAGAAAACCCATAGTTTTGGGAATTGGATCTCTCACAGAGCCCTTATCAGTGTTTCTGACCGAGTATTTAAAACCTTTGCTGCCATATGTTAGGGCCAGAATTAAGGATACAACAGAATTTTTGCAGATAGTGTCTGAATCACAATTAGAGCCCAACTGGTTGATGTGCTCTAATGTGACTAGCACTTGCTCTAATACCTGCTGGAAAGCACTAAGAAGCCTTAAACTGATACGAGCACTCAACTCTCCTTATTAATAAGGAGAAATTAATCATAGGCACTAAACAGCATATAACTGCAAAGTACCTTGTTAAGGGAAGGGAAAACAGCTCCTGTACTTTTCAAAAAAAAAAGCACCAAACCAGGCATGTCCAAGGATCAACTTCCAGTGATTTCTCCTGTCCACCTGGTGAATCTGGGCATACTGGGGCAATGAAGCAATTGCCTCATGTACACAGACAACCCTCTCCTCCTACCACCCAACACTACAACCTGTGAGAGGTGCACTTACATAACCAAAATGGAAGCAAAGCTCTCTTCACCCAAGATTGTGCTAGATAGTCAAGAAGAGAAGGTTAACAACCACACTACACCTCAAGCAACACATAGCCCTTCTAAACCCACACCACCAACACCCACATATAGCAACACTAAATCCACATATGCAGAGGCCCTTAACTGTAACCTGCCCAAGCAACAAGAACCTCCGAAGCTGAAACGCAAACAAACACCAATCACAACCAAAGTGTAACATAGCTCACAACACCAGTGTGCCACCCAGCAACAGCCCCTAAGGCAAGACAACGTACCTAACACTTTAGTCATAGGTGACTCTATAGTCAGGCACACTGATGTCCCATTCACCAGGCTGAACAAGGAGAAAATTACAGTCAGCTGCCTGCTGGGTACCAGGATCTGCCACATCACGCATGCACTCAAGTCACTCCACAACAAGTACAAATATGACTCTGTCACTGCACATGTTGGAGTGAATGACTTGAGAAGTACCTCCCTAGACTACATGAAAAGAGACATGGAAGAACTCTCAGATCATGTGGCCCAGGCAGGTATGACCATAGCCCTGATTAGCATTCTGCCTTCGCCCAGAATGATACCACAATATAAGGACAAAATGATTGACTTCAACAATTGGCTAAGCTTCTGGTGTCATTCAAAGGGGATCCAGTATCTGTCTGCCTGGGATGACATGATCAACAGACCAAGATGCTTTGCCAGAGATGGTCTGCACCCGTTGCCCCTGGGATTCCGGTTACTGGCTAAGGCTCTTGCCACCTCTATGGTGCCTTTTTTAGGCAAAGTTCAAAGGACAAAACCGCCACCGTAACAGGTACTAGCATGCAAAATCTGAAGGTAATGCTACTCAATGCTAGAAGTCTAAACCTCAAAATGCACACTCTCGAGGCACTCCTAAAAATGGAAAACATTGATATCTGTGCAGTAACTGAGACCTGGTTCAAGGCTCCAGACAGCACCCCTGCAATACCAAGCTACAACTCTTACCACACTTTTCGGCCACCAAACCAGGATTGAAACACTAAAGGTGGAGGAGTGTCCATATTCACCAAGGATATTCACACCACCAGGCTAGTTGCCCAACACAATGCATCTGAAATTCTCCAAATGCAACTAACACCAGGTAAGACTGCAATCCAAATTGTAGCTTGGTACAGATCCCCTACCATGCCCCAAGATTCTTACTACACCTTTCTAAACATACTGGAAAATATTAAGATAGAACCAAACACCCTAATACTGGGTGATTTCAACTACCCTGCCATTAACTGGGAAAATTACTCATGTACCAACACCTTTGCCCAACGGTTCTTAGAATTCATAAATTCCAACGCCCTGGATCAACTAATCCATAGTCCCACCAGGGGCTCCAATATCCTAGACCTGGTCATTACCAACATGGGAAATCGATGCTCCACACCTATGCTCACCCCACTCGTTGGTCAGGTCAAACCATAAGCTAATCACCCTTAACATCCACATCCCACCCCCACTCCCCAGTAAGGAAACCTCCATAAAAAACTTCTCCAAAGTCAACTTCTTGCTACTCAAGTCAGAAGTGACAAACTTCATGACACCCATGCAGACGGGAACTGAAAGTTCGATTGCTGAGTCCTACACTATGGCACTGTATGAGCGCATCCACTGATTAAATTGCCAAAGATTCCAAAGACAACCACAAGGCATTCTATAACTATGTCAAGAATCTAAATGGCAATGCTCAGATCTGCTCTGAGCTATAACAGAATGGCATTAAATATACTGATCCCAAGGATATTGCCAATATCCTGGCAGATCGATTAAGTGCCAACTTCACCCCCCCCCCCATACGGCTCATCTCAATACCGGAAGATTGCCAAAGTCCAGTAGTAACGGCCACACAGGTAAAACATGCACTCTCCAAAGCTAAGAATACAGCACCCATGGGACCAGATGACATCCCGGGCTGTGTACTACATGAACTACAAAATGAACTGGCACCTCACCTAAGTGTCATATTTAATCATACCCTCACATCAAGCTTTGTGCCCTCTGAGTGGTGCACAGCTACAGTTATCCCACTCCACAAGGGGGGATCCACCTTGGATCCCGGGAACTACTGCCCCATCAGTCTGACGAACCTGATCTGCAAGGCCATGCAACTTATTATCATGGAACCAACAAAGATATTGGCAACCTTCAAACACTGGACCCCACCCAGTTTGGGTTCGTGAAGGGCCAGTCTTGTCTCCTGAACCTGACTGACTTCTTCGAATCAGTCTCCAGAGCCGTGGATGAGGGTAAGGCAGTCCACACAGCCTATCTGGACCTCACCAAGGCCTTTGACACCATCCCCTACTCAGGAATCATAAATAAACTTACTAAGCTGGGCATTAATCCCTACATCACTCGATGGGTTGCCAGCTGGCTTACTGACAGAACCCACACTGTAAAGGTAGCTAACTCCAAATCCAGCTTCAGGCAAGTGACAAGTGGAGTACCTCAGGGTTCAGTCCTGGAACCCCTCTTGTTTGGCATCTACTTCTCTGAAGTACAGGCCAACACTAAGGGACTTTGGCTAACAAAGTTCGCAAATGACTGCAAACTGGGAGCCATTACTGAATCCCCAAATTATGTGGATACTCTACAAAAGAGCCTTACAGAAACAGATGCTTGGTGCCAGAGCCATGGGCTCCAGCTCAATGCCAAGAAATGTATAGTTATCCCCTTTGGGAAAAAACATGTACCCATGAATTACCACATAGGTGGCAGTACACTAAACACAGAAAGTGTGATAAGAGACTTAGGGACACAGGTGGACAGTGGTCTCACCTTCAATAACCACATCGCCACAACAGTCAGGAAATCCTTCTATGTGGCACACCTCATCACTAAGGGCGTTTCATCCAGAAAAAAAGGAGGTCATTGTCCCACTGTACTCATCCCTCATTAGACCCATTATAGAATACAATGCCCCATTTGGTATGTACCTCTCAAGACATCTGCAACAACTGCAAAGGCCGCAGAAATACCTCACTAAAAGAATCACAGGCCTAAAGCAAATGCCCTATGCTGACCTCCTTAAAAAACTCTAGCTATACTCTATCGCATATCGTCTACTCAGAGGCGATCTCTGCTTAACATACAAGGCCATGTCAAACCCAGAGCTGTTGGACATGCTACACTTAAAGAAATCCCAATCCTTCCGAGCCACACGCTCCAGGGATCTAAACCTTATCATCACAATAAACAAAATACGCTGGAGGGATAGGTTCCTGACCCAGAAACTCCCCAGACTCTGGAATAGACTGCCCATACATGTCAAGCAGAGCACCTCCTTGGCCCTCTTCAAAAGGAACCTTGATGATTGGATGGGAGAAAGGAAATTCACCCCAGGGATCACATCAGTCGCCCTGCTAGACAGGGGTCCAGGGAAGTAAATAGTGTGGGAAGAAATAGCCAGGGAATTGTTATGGCTAGGCTTGTATAGGCCCCAGGGCTGATAGCCTAGTACCAACCTATGAACCTATGTGTACCTTGGATGTGAAGTCCCTCTACACCAGTATACTGCATTGGGCAGACTCACAAGCCTTGGAATACTTGTTATACAGGGTAGAACTTTACTCTCCAGGATTTAATATGCTCCTTATATGTATGGCTGAACACATCCTGACTAGAAATGTCTTCTATTTCAAGGGAGAATGTTATTGGCAAACCCAAGGTATGGCTAAGGGGGCATCTTTTGCCCCCATATATGCCGACCTGTTTATGGGCTTTATTGAAGAACAAATCATCTATGATGATTCCCATAACATCTTCCTTCTGGAAATCAATATATGGAGGTGATTTTTGGATGATTGCTGGTTGGTATGGCGAGGGGATATTGACTATCTTATGGAGTTTATTGGTTACATTAATGAGAATAAGTGGGGTATTGAATTTACCCAAAATTATAATCAGGTGGAAATTACCTATTTGGACATGAAAATTTTACGTCGACAAGATCATACATTGCGTACTATAGTTTATAGGAAATATCCAAAATATAACAGTTTGTTACATGCATCTAGCCTCTATCCCAGCCATACGATCAGAAATATTCCAAAATCCCAGTTTCTTAGAATAAGAAGGATTTGTTCATCTGATGCTGACTTTAACATCTATAAACAAGATCTTATGGGTAGATTTCTAGATAGAAGATACAAGAAGGGGGACGTGTTCAAAGCCAGTGAATGGGCTAGTAATCCGCGTAGATCTGATTTACTACAATACCAGTCTCAACACAACAGGGATGGACTAGCCACTATTAGGTTGGTCACAACATATGGGAGAAATATCAGCTTGTTAAGGGAGGTGATTCATAAACAGTGGAATATATTGACAACGAATGATGAATTGGGTTCAATTTTGCCACAGAGATGCCAATTCTCTTTCCGTAGGGAAAGACCTTGGGCTCGCATTTCGCTTATTATAAGAAAACTAATAAAAGTGACCATATTGGTCATCAAGCAACCATTACTGTGAACAAACGTATGGGCTCGTATCCATGTGGGCACTGTTGTTTTTGCAAATATATGTTTAAGACGAAGCAGTTCACCAGTAAGAATACAGGCCAAATTTTTGATATACATTTTTATGCTAACTGTGGGTTGGATTGGGTGGTGTATATGGCTAGTTGCACCTGTTCTGCTTTCTATGTAGGGCAGACCTCCAGGCCATTATGACATCGGATGTCAGAGCATTTTAGTGACATACGGAATAAAAAGCTTACAAACACACTATGCAGACATTGTCAGCTTCATAGTTCAGCCACATTCACATTTACAGTTATTGATAAAGTCATGGGAAATAGACAATTCAAAACAGGGTGGCATTCCATTTTGGACTATAAGGAAAGAAAATGGATTATAAAATTGGGGGGGCTTTTTGTACCACGCCTAAATGACAAAATGTAACATGAAATTAAAATAATGTAGTACTTATTTTAACCTATATGTTTTTGTATTGAGACTATTTAAAGTTATTGTTTTTTTATATTTGCTATCACTGAAGAAGGCTTAAGGCCGAAACCGGTCTGATTTGTGATGCTAAATAAATCGTAGTATTCTACTTATATCCTTGTGGTGCTGGTTTTGTTAATTTTCATATGTGTTGAGTTGGCCATTTGCATCAGCCGTACTTGCTAGCTGTTGTGTGGAGTGGCACACACTAAAGCCCCTAACCAACACACTCAAACATATATACTTACCTGACCTTCCACCAATTCATTCACAAACCGCAACACCAGAAGCGCTACTTCAACATCTCAGAACGCTGGGATTTTGAAATTCGCGCTTCTGGTCTTTCAGTATTTAGGGGTTTCAGCTATATGGTCTCAAGATTTTGAAATTCGATATTTCAAAATTTTGAGATTATGTAGTGAACCCATATGTATATGTATATATATGTATGGATCTACTTCATATGACCTAAATTTCATTTGACTGAAATTCATATGACTGAGACCAAAACAGTGAAAGTTCAAAAGACTGAAAACTCATTTGACTGAAACTCATAACATTGACACATTAAAGTAAAAGGTATATGCCCTTTTCCCCACTGTAGTACGATCCTGGAGTT